>NC_029788.2:19401074-19401574 GCF_000816755.2 Arachis ipaensis
ACTCTTTTTCGGTCCTTATTCTTTTTCAATTTAGACAACTTACATTTTAACGATTGAAAAATGACAATGCGTCCCATATCTTTTTTTTCATTAGATGCATGAGTCTTTATCCTTTTTTTTCATTAGACACATGAGTCATTCTATAAGAATTTTTGACAAAAGATAACGAAAAATACTTACGTGTGACGTAATTTGTATGAATTGGCCTTCATTAGTCCTACGTGAATAATAAATATTCGATTGGAATTGTTTAGCTCCTACATAATCATCAAAACGATGTTTCAATCAAATGGTTATCATCCTTCTACAACATTATTTTGATGATTGTATAAATAATAAATAGCCACAATCAAATGGTTATCATCCATGTAAAATAGGTGAAGAGCAGATTATACAAATTAACATCATACGTAAAGCATTTTTTGCTATTTTTTACTAGAGATTTTTATTAAAAAAAAAAAAAAAAACTTATGTATTTAAAGAATAAAAAGATAGAGGTT
>NC_029788.2:19404329-19412113 GCF_000816755.2 Arachis ipaensis
TTTATTAGAATCTTGAGTAACAAGATTGAAGAACTTGCAAATGAATATTAGAGAATGAGAGAAGAAGATAAACTTGATAGATTGAATATGATAGAATGAATATTAGGAAACTCTGTTTCTCCAAAGAGTAAAGTTATTATATATAGCATATACACAAGTCATCCCTTATTAGGGTAGAAAGACTAATCTACCCTCTAACTAATCATAATAGAATAGAAAATTAATTCACTACTCTAACACCCCCCTCAAACTGAGGTACTTGATCTGTCATGTACTCTCAGTTTGGTTCTAAATTTCTGAAATGCTGGCAAGGAGAGAGGTTTAGTTAGAGTATCTGCTATCTGATCTGTTGAAGGTATATGCACGACAAAAAGTTCTCTGCGGTTGACTAGATCCCTGATAAAGTGTAAGTCTAGCTCCAAGTGCTTGCACCTGCTATGAAGGACAGGATTAGCAGCTAAAAGGCAAGTGGACTGGTTATCATAGTAGATGGTAAGTGAGATTTTTTTAGGAATGTGCAGCTCCCCGAACAACTGTTGAAGAGACATAATTTCAGTTTGTGCAGCAGCTATAGATCTGTATTCTGCTTCAGTACTGCTTCTGCTGAGTTTGGTTTGTTTATTACTTTTCCAGGAGACTAGATTGTTGCCAAGATACACACAAAAGCCTGTAATAGATTTTCTGTCATCCAAGTCACCACCCCAATCAGAATCTGCAAAGGAAAGTAAGCGAAAATCAGTAGCTTTTGTGAAGAATAAGCCATGATTCAAAGTTCCTTTCAAATATCTCAAAATTCGTTTCACACACTTCCAATGGTGTAGTGTAGGTTGGTGCATATATTGAGATACTTTATTAACCGAGTATGATAAATCTGGCCTAGTAAGAGTTAAATATTGTAAGCCACCTACGATAGACCTATAAAGTTTTGGATTATCAAAGAATTCTGAGTCATTAGCAGACATCTTAAGACTAGATATCATAGGAGTAGGCATGGGACTTGAGTCCTCCATAGCTGATCTTTTTAATAATTCTGATGCATATTTAGATTGAGTAATTAACAAATTTCCTTGTGGCAAATAATTTGCTTCCAGGCCCAAGAAAAAGCTGAATTGTCCCAAATCTTTCAAAGAAAAAATTTTATTGAGATCAGATATGAGAGTATTAATTTCATTCATATTATTACCAGTTACGATAATATCATCAACATACACAATTAAGTAAACAACAGAAGAGGAAGTATATTTAATAAACAAAGAAATATCAGATTTAGCATTCTTAAATCCAAATTTGGCTAAGGTTTTGGCCAAGGTATTGAACCAAGCTCGTGGAGCTTGCTTCAAACCATAGAGAGCCTTGTTTAGACAGCAAACTAAGGATGAATTTGAATGAGAGTAACCTGGTGGTTGGGCCATATAAACAGTTTCGTCTAGTTTACCATTGAGAAACGCATTATTAAAGTCAAATTGTCGTAATGGCCAACCTAAAGAGACAGCAATACTAAAAATAACCCGAACTGTACTAGGCCTCACAACCGGGCTATAAACCTGCTCATAATCTATTCCCTCTGTTTGATGAAAGCCTTTACCAACTAGCCTAGCTTTGTATCTTAGAATGTTTCCAAATTGATCCTTTTTAATGGCAAAAACCCATTTGCTTCCTATGATGGTAGCATTTGGGGGTGGTTCTTTGAGAATCCATGTTTGACACTTCATAAGTGCTTGAAATTCAATATCCATGGCTTGTTTCCAGTGTGGAGAGGCTAGAGCTTGAGCTACAGTCTTAGGGATGTTATGTATCAAATCAGTGGTTGTAGGTTTGGAAGTAGTCGTGGTAGCTAAAGCTCTAGGTTTAGTAATTCCAGATTTTGATCGAGTTACCATGGCATGAGTGTTATTGGGTGGGGATGGAGTCGGAGAGATAGGGGGTAAGACAATGTCAATGTCCCCAATTGGTATAGAAGAATCTGATGTACTAGAAGCTGAATGTGGAGTTGTGTTATTGGATAAAGTGTTTGATGTAGATGTAGGAGTGGATGGACAAGTGTGAGGTTGTTCTAAATGAGGGGGTTGACCAAGAGATTGATGGGACGATGTACTAGTTGAAGGGGAAAGAGGGAAGGAGGCTGTATTAGTTGGTGGAGTAATATAAAAAATAGGATTCTCAGCCAATGCTACAGATTCAGACTTATTAGAAGAGGAATCAGACTTAGAAAACATAATACTATAGGGAAACACAGATTCATTAAAATTAACATGTCTTGCTAAGTATATTTTTCCATTTTTTGCCATACACCTATAGCCTTTGTGATTAGCATCATACCCTAAAAACAAACATTGTTCTGATTTATATGCAAACTTTACCTTATTATATGGTCTTAAGAAAGGGTAACATGCACAACCAAAAATTTTAAAGAAATTATAGTCTGGTTTTTGATTAAACAGCATCTCAAAAGGACTTTTATCTTGCAATACCTTTGTAGGGAGTCTATTGATGATATAAGCTGCACTAATGAAGGCATCTTCCCAGAAAGTCATGGGTAAGGAAGCTGTGGCAAGTAAAGAGAGGCCCATCTCTGTGATGTGCCTATGTTTTCTTTCCACACTGCCTTGTTGATGATGCGTGTAACCACAAGACTGTCTGTGCAAAATGCCTTCTGATGCCAAGAATAGAGTAAAATCTTTTGAAAGAAATTCCATACCTTTATCCGATTGTAGTGCTTTGATTTTGTGACCACTTTGCTTCTCCATAAAAGCTTTATAAGTTTGAAATGCAACGAATGCTTGTGATTTGTTAGTTAGCAAATAAAGACAAGTATATTTTGTATATGCATCAACAAAACATATATAGTATCGAAATCCATTTCTAGAGTTCATGGGGGCTGGTCCCCAAATGTCTACAAAAACAAGTTGTAAGGGTTGTGTATAGGAAGTTTCAGAAGCAGGAAAATGTAAGCGATGCATCTTTGCCATAGAACATATTTCACATACATGTTGAAATTTAGTAGCAGAACCAGAAAAATTATAAGTTTGATTAAGAACAGTAAGAACAGTCTGAATAGCACTATGGCCTAACCTCTTGTGCCATAATTGCACATCTTTATTTTTATTTGCCAGAGAATTAAAGGCCGGATCCAAACATGAGTCTAATACATGTGAATTACTAAAATCAGAAATAGGCACAGTGTTGAGTACAGTGGATTTAGTTTGAGGCTGCTGAAGAGTAGCATTATTACAAACAATTTCAGAACTAGTAGTCAAAGATCTTGGGATCCTAAGGTTATCTAAGGTATAAATTCCATTCCTAGCATTGCCTTGTAGGAGTAGGTTCTTGGTATCCTGGTCACGAATTAAGCAAACATCAGGCCAGAATTCAAAATAAACATGGTTATCAAAGGCAAATTTTGAAACACTTAATAGATTCTGCGTAATTTGAGGAACATGAAGAAGATCATTCAGACAATAAGCAATGTTAGTGGAAGGGTCAAAAAGAATAGAGGAACCTGAAGAAGAGATCGGTATACCTGCCCCATTACCTACATAAAGCTGGTCTGAATTAAGATTCGTGGAAGAGGCAGTGAGTAAATTGTTGGAGTCTGGGGTAATGTGGTGACTTGCTCCTGAATCCGGAAACCAAGAAGCTTCACTAATGGATGATGGTGTAGAAATATAAGCTCTTGGTTGATGAAAGGTGGAAGACGGAGGTGGTGGCTGGGAATTTCCATATGGTATCTGAAGTTGATTAGAGGAATTAGCCACATTTGGTTGAAAAGACGTATCAAATCGATGATAACAGTTCCAAACCACATGGCCAGAACGACCGCATAGTTGACATTGGGGTCTTTGATTTGTGAATCCAAACCTCCCACCTCCTCGAAAGCCTCTTCCACTTCTACCTCTTCTTGCTCCTCCTCCTCTGTTGAAGTTGAAGGGTTGAGTGAAGTTGGCCATCGGCATAGCTAATCCAGGATTCTTGTGTCTGTCAAGCATATTTTCAAATGCCAAAAGGAAAGATTCAGCCTCTACAACCTTGAAGGAGCCCAATCTTGACATTACCGAAGCGTTGTAGACAGTGTACTCATCTGGGAGACCATCAAGAATAGCTTGAATATGGTCATCCTCATGAACTTGATAGCCAATTGCAAATAGAGAATCTACTAGTTTTCGAATTTGAGCAAGATAATCAGGTACGGTGCCCGTCTTCTTCACGGACTTGAGCTGCGATTTGAGGCTCTGAATGCGAGCTGAGGATGCGGCGGTGAAGTAATCATCAATCTTTTCCCAAACTAGATGAAATCTGGTGAGATGTATGACCTTACTTTTGAAGTTAGTGGTCATGGATGCCACGATCCAAGTAGTGAGGGTTAGGTCTCGGAGACGCCATTTCTTGAAGTCCGCCGATTCGGTAGCGGTTTTCTTTGCCTCATCTGTAACAAATTGAGGAGGAATCTTCGCTGGGTTTAAGTGATCTTCCAAATCGAGACTCTGGATGGTGAGTAACGCGAGATACCTCCAGGTTGAATAGTTGTCTTCATTCAATTTGTCAGCTATGACAGTGAGGGGTTTTTTGGTGGTGGAGTCGTTGAACTCGATTTCCATAGTGAAACGAAAAAAAAATTTCAAGAACCTAAGCTCTTGATACCATATTAGAATCTTGAGTAAGAAGAACTTGCAAATGAATATTAGAGAATGAGAGAAGAAGATAAACTTGATAGATTGAATATGATAGAATGAATATTAGGAAACTCTGTTTCTCCAAAGAGTAAAGTTATTATATATAGCATATACACAAGTCATCCCTTATTAGGGTAGAAAGACTAATCTACCCTCTAACTAATCATAATAGAATAGAAAATTAATTCACTACTCTAACATGCTTCATATAGAGATATGACTATTGAACTAACTCACTTTGAGAATTTCTAATGGTTATAATTATCGCATATTTGTCAATAGGATATTCTCAAGATGAACATAGTAATAGAGTTTTCTTTGAACTGCGACTGTCATAGTAATTAACAATGTATTTATTATACTTTGATTTCGGACACCTAATATCCTAAGGTACTAGTTGAATGGATATTGAGTATGATTTAAATACTTGTAGAATTAATGATTAGTCAATAAGAAATCCGTCAACTCTCGATAAAGAGTTTGAGCTTTATGATTATAATGACTGAGATGAATAAAACATTGGCTAAGGGAATTGAATGAATGAAGAAATGAGTTTCTTAGGTCATTCACAGTTCATTATAATAGTAACAAGTTAGAGTTTGACAATTAAACCGTACTCTAAAGGTTAACCAAGAGCTGGAAAGATGAAAGGAATTATACTTTGTTCTTTTGGGGTTCTTAGTAAAAATAGATTACTTCAAACTATCGGGTCGTTGAGGAGTGTTGCTAGACGCCAACCTTGATTGGTAAATTTAGTATGACTAATTTACTATCCGCTTAGTATTGAACCTATGGAGTCACACACTAACGAGTGTTTTAATCTTTGCTGTAGAATTATTTAATTATTATTTTAATTTGATCAAATAAATAATTATATTAATTCAAATGAATATTATTATATTCTTTGCTGGCACCAAGAATATAATAATAATATGATAATTGAAAATATTAAATGAAATTTAAGAATAATTAGTTATTCTATTCTAAACTTGAATTCTAAATTTGGATGAGATCCTAACTGATTCTGTTTCAAATTAAATTATGATATAATTCATAAATTTAAAAGATTCAAGTTTAAAATAGTAAGATATGATTCAAATTTGAATTGAGATTCAAATTTAAAATCAATAACAAATTTCATAAATGTATGTGAGCCTGATTCTTGGAGAAGAATTTTATAGCGTGCAAAGAGTTGCAAGAGGTTTTTTAATTTAGATCAGATGTCAATTGGTTAAGGAGTTGACAGCAAAAATTGGTATCGGTATGGATACGTATAATACTTTCGTACCATCGAAAGAAAAAATGATTTTTACTAGTGTATACACAGATATTTAGATCTGATGTATATATTATTTATTATTAAAATAAAGTTTAAATACAAAATAGATCTTTTAAGATTACTTTATTACTTCCGCTGCTTGTCATGAACAACGTGTAATCCTTCACAAAGACTATGTTACTATGTATAAGGTAAGAATAATACCAGAATATTTGGATAGAAACCAATTCAAAGAGGACTCTCACATGGAAAAAAGAACGACAGAGACAGGTAGGATTTATTAATGAACCAAAAAGACCCACCTCACTTCGCTTCCTTAACTAAAAAATGAAAAAAAATTAAATAAATACACAATCAATTTTACAAAATGATGCACCAATAATGAGCATTCACATTTACATTAATTAACAAACACATATCCATTATACAAAAAATTAATAACAATGAACAAACCCAAATGAATTACATAGAGATACAAAATTTAAAGAATATAAGAGAATAATAATGGTGTGTAACAAACAAATATTTGAGTGTTTATGCACACTACTATACTAATAATACACACACACATATAGATATATATGGTGATGATATATGTAAGATTGAAATAACGGAAATTCGTCAAGGTTTTGGTGGTTCTTCTGCAGTTTTCTCAGCTGAAGTTGTTGCTGCTGCTGCTTCAGCAGGTTTCTCTTCTTCTTTTGCAACTTCTTCAGCCGATTTTTCCTCAACTGTTTCTGGTGCAGATGATGATGTTGGATCTAACGATTCAGTTTTCTCCTCTGCCTCTTCCTTCTTTTTTTCCTTTTCTTCTTCTTCAACCACAATTTCCCTCTCTTTGACACCACTTGTTTCTTCTGTTGTAGTAGTAGGAGGGACCTCCTCAGCTTTCTCTTCAGTGACTATGAAAGTGGAAACTTTCTCAAACACAAAGGAAACTGGGCCTGGAACCAAGGCTGGTCCAAACTTGGAACATGCTTCACTCACTGGCTTTGATCCAGGGAAATCTGATTATTCAGATAAATAAAATTCATTGTCAATTAAATTAAATTAGATCACTCTCTTTCTTCTATAAAAAAAAAGGGGCTAAAAATACATCACCAATTTTAACAAGCTCTTCTAGGAACTTTTGGACTGATGTGGAGTTCTTCTTTAATCCTGCTTCATTAGGTTCTTTTACCAAACTCTGTAAAGTGATGATGTGAAGATAGTTAATTAGTAAAACACTTGTTCAGTGTATTGGTCAAATATGTGTGCGCGTGCATGTTTTATATGATCATACCTTCACTTCAGCTGATGAAGCCTCATATACTTCAGTTACTTTTGTTTGAAGTTCAGTCTTCTTTTCTTCAAAGGCTTTGTTGTATTCCTCCTAATAAAACAAGCACCAATAAGCCATAACACGTGAACTTCTGTTGATTTCTTGACAAATAAATACCATCAATCATTTATTATATGCTTAATGATATCTAATGTTACGGATGTAGAGCAGTTGAACAAAAATATAATGTTACATATATTATTTAAGGTTTAATTTATAATCAAAGCTAATCAGTTAGAAGAGAAACTAACCTTGGAGTCATCAAATAACTTGGAAGCTTCAGCAGCACCAGATTTCTTGGTGCTATTCTTATCAAAAACCTTCTTGATCTTTGGAAGCACCTTGGATTTCCAATACCCCATCTCTTTCTTTCTTTCTTTCTTTCTTTCTTTCTTTCTTTCTTTGGGGTCCTTAACAAAATCAAACTATCAAACTCAATGCAATATATATTTTCTTAATTTTTTAATATAATATATACACCGAATTAAACCTCCCTGTTCACCGACCTTGTCAC
>NC_029788.2:19412331-19416912 GCF_000816755.2 Arachis ipaensis
ACTCTCCAGCACATAATCAAACATAGCTACATTTAAAACACATATACTTCCAAGTTCCAACCAAACAAGTAGCCCTTCAAATTCCAGCCTAATTACGTGCATGACCGCTTTCCCATTCAAGCAAGCCAACTTGCTAATACTCAAATGACTTTACTGCCCTTCCATGTCGGACCATGCAACTAGTATCATACGTAAAGATCAAACATTATTCAAGGACACAACTGTAAATTCTCAGCTATTTTATTTTTTTGAAAAACAAATAGAGTTGGGTCTAACAGATATGATTGACATGCTTCAAAGACAGGGTGTTGGTGGTAAATATGTGGGGAGCCACAGGGGTATAAAAGGGAACAAATGTTTTTGTGAGGGGAAGTGACAGCTGGCAATCAACTCATACCATAGGTGGCAAATATCATATGTGGGGTCCCTGACATTTTGTATTTATGTCATCTATCATTTTTTTAAATTTCTTAAAATTTTATTAATTTTGATGCCATTGATGTTGATCTGTGACACAGTTTGGCTGTGTCAATTTAAATTGTGTACGCATAGTGCCATTTAGGACAAGGATGAACCTGTGCTAGCTTCTGATATGAAACTTGGCACATGGCTTCGCTGGTTCTTGCAATCACGCCTCCAATGAATTCAAATTCTATTAAAAAAAATTGAAGGTTGTTTGCATACTAAGGCTTGGACTAATCGGGGGGTTAATTACGACAAGGTAACCAACTAGCTAAGAAAAAAAACAATAGTACACAATTTTGTGGCGCGTTAACTGAAAAGAACTGTTTTAAAACGAAACTTGAGTTGAAGGTATCTTTCCCATGTGGGGTAGGGATGTCCTTTTGTTTTCACTTTCACTAAAACTATAGTGACTTCTGCTTGCGGTTTGAACAAGAGGGACCCTAATTGACTAATTCATATCAAATAACGGTAATGTTGCCGAGCATTGAAAATAACAGTTATGTAATAGTTAGGTAACATTCTCCTTGATAAGAAAAGGCAAAATGATAAAATGAAGGTGAACCTGGTTTAATTAATAATTCATTTATTACTATAAAACATTATGTTTATACTTTATATCATTATTCAATAAGAGTAGGTACGAATTTATTGGCTAAATTTTCCTTGTAGCTGCAATCATCATCAAACAAAATTGAATTCATAGTAAAATGAAAACATACATTCAACTCTTCAAGCAGCATCAGTATAAACACTGTTCCTAATCTAATTAAGAAGGTAGTTAAGTTACATATATGTCTGTCAAATGAAAGGACCAAATAATGGAGGAAATTTACTTAGGCTGTGTGCCCCTCCTTGGTGATAAATTTTTTTTCTAGTTACAACTTACAAATACATCAGAGGGGCACTCACAATTTTCCAACATATTTCAAGGAACCAGCTTATAAAATAAGGAATCCCCAGATCACTGCAACAATATGAATAAAAATAACTTCTTAGTTCTCACATCATTATGCTGTCAATCAATGTAATAATTAGGAGCCACGGCTAAAATTCGATCATTTCTAGATACGTGCTCTGGAGCCGCACCTTCTGCTGCTTCTTGCATCCCATCATCCAGCACTATCAAATAGCCCTCTCTTCGGATTAAACTCTGCAGTACGTGTTTTACATAGTTAACGCGCCACATCCATGTCCAAAATAATTGTGTTCTTGTTTGAAAGCAAAGTAAATGTAATTCTTGGAAGGGTGTAGACAAATGTATACCTCTATAATAGCTTTGAGTCTGGAAAGTTCTGCTTTAACCTCCTCCATAGAACTGTAAGCGTTTTTCTCATTTTGTTGGTCTACATACCATTGAATCAAATCTCGTTGCCTTATTCCAGCCAACCCAGTTCCTGCAACATTCACAAGTAGCATAAATTTCAGTTTTCAGTATAATATACTGTTACATTGGACACCATATAATGGCTAGTTATATTCATAGCAAAAGTTTCTTTGTACAAATAACTATTAGATGTAGAGCAGACAAAGGCATCCAGAGCTTCAGAACTTGATTGAAAGGTATACAGTTCCTTTACCGGAGCCTAATCAATTGAAGTAAATATTCAATAACAAATAGCAAACATTTCAAGTCGCACCTTGTTGCAGAACAGTTTCTTCGTGCTGTCTAAGATGCATGATGAGTGCCCTGGTCACTCTCTGAAAGTATTCATCACTTATGATTAGTTTCTTCGGCTGGGGGTTAGATCCATCTGCTGCATTTTCTGCGAGAGTTGAGGCAATGATTTAAGCTTAAAAGCTCTTATCACGATAGAAGTCAAGGTAAAATGATTAGTGACATCTCACCATTTGTTCCAGCAGCTTGCTGGGTTGCCTCTTGACTACCAGCTTCCCTTTTAATATCAGCCCCGTCATCTCTATCATTATCATTTCTATCACCATCATCACCCTGGTTCTCTTCTTGAAACTCAGATAGATCAATGTCACCAGACTCCACACTGCAAGGGGGAAAAAGTAAAAATAATTTGAAAAAATGCAGTTAGCACAAAAAAGCAAGCTCATAAAATAAAAATTAGAAAAAGGGTATTTGTCCTACCTTATTATGGATGTTTTCAGCAGCTTCACTGCTAGGTTAACATGTTGAGGTTGCACCTGTTAAAAAGACATATTTAGACCAGGGAAGAAAAATGTACCAAGTTAAATACATTAATAATAAGCCTCCCCCAAAATCACCTGATTTTCCAAATGACATCGTGCAATGGCTTCAGACAGCCTGATTAATGCCTCCAACTGCCTAACTGTCATACGATATGCAACCCTACTCCCAGGATTTGTATCACCTCTGCGGAGAGCAACATAAGAGTCTACTAGTATTTTTTTGGCCTCTGCCGTAAGCTGCATTAATCAGGCTTAATAAGTAAGAATCATAAGGAAAAAATTATCTCGATTCAGGAAAGCATCTACACAAGACATCAAACCTTTGGTTTGAGAGTTTTTGCATAAGCTATATAACGCTTCAGTTGCGCTGTGGTGAATGTCGGAGTAAGAGCCTCTTCACGCTTTTGATGAACTCTCACAATATGATGAGCTATGTGGTAATCTGTCTGATCGTCTGGATCATCAATCATAACATATACAAGATCAAACCTCGAGAGTATAGCAGGTGGAAGAGCCACATTGTACTGAAAAAGATAAATCAAAGCAATTAGGCTACGTTGTAAGGCAGATGAGTGCCACAATGATCCATGCATTTCGTAAATAATTGGCAATCACCTTAAGTGGTTTAGACTTGTCATAGCGTCCCCCAGCAGGGTTGGCAGCGGCAAGAATAGAAGTGCGGGCATTAAGTGTTGCTTGAATTCCTGCTTTTGTGATACTAATTGTTTGCTGTTCCATGGCCTCATGAATTGCAACCTTCAAACCAACCAAATGAGATCATTTCCAATCCATGACCATGCAATGCGAACTCAAAAGCACGTGCCTAAGGTCTTACCTGATCCCTGATCTCCATCTTGTCAAATTCATCAATGCAGCAAATGCCATTGTCTGCAAGCATCAATGCACCAGCCTGAAAAGAAGTTTTCACGTATATTAGGATAAAAACATAACAATCAATTATATTGATTAATGCATCACCAGAACATATCAAGAAAATAGCCTCCACATCTTGGTTCTTTCGTGGCTAACTTGGGCATTGCCTCTCAGCCATGTTGCATGTAATTATAGCAATCATGCTACACTTTATGCAGGTGGCTCAATGTACAATCCTCTTTGTGACCATGCATACAATTTGGCAAGCCTAGAATTCCCAATCCAAGATAGGTAGAAAAACTTTTCATGTGCCAGCACACATGAGAAATGAGAGGATGCACATTCTAACTATACTTTCTGAGTGTGTATGAAACATATTTTTTTCCATTTTAAATGTCCTTAAAACATGCCACTCAAACACAAATTACAACAAATAGTACAGGTTTCAAATAGTTGTGAACTTAAAAATATCTCCCAGAGAAACCCTGTTGACCTCATATGAGACCATAATTACTTTCTAAACCCAGAAGCATAAAATAGTTATGTCATTTACCTCAATACAAAACTCCCCAGTTTCTGGTTCTTTAGCAACTGTTGCAGTCAATCCAGCAGCAGATGATGATTTCCCAGATGTATAAACAGATCTTGGAACTATGCCTGAAGTATACCTAAGATAATAAACAAGCATATACAAGTCATTCAATCTGCATAAACTAGTATAAAAGAATAGGCAAAAAAGGAAAAAGAAAGTACTTGAGAAATTGACTCTTTGCACAGCTGGGATCCCCAACAATGCAAACGTTTATATCTCCTCTGAGGTTGATGCCTTCATGAGTTAATTTGTGGACACCGCCCATAAGCATAAGAAGGATTGCTCTCTTTATGTCTTGATGACCAAAAACAGTTGGAGCAACACTGTTAACAAGTTTTTTGAAGAAATCTGGAATATTCCTCATTCGTTGTATTTCATCCAGCTCCTGTGTCTGTAAAACCACAAACCAAATACTTTATTATTTTTTCCAGATACTATGTAGAAAATGGACCAAATATATCCATATGCATTCATGTAGTGGGAAATGATGGACC
>NC_029788.2:19416918-19423209 GCF_000816755.2 Arachis ipaensis
AAATAAGTATAGGTCATGTCAGAGAAATACAGTGGGTAATAGTGATTAACCTAAACTATCACTTGATTAACGCAAACATAAATAAATAGTTGCAATCAACGATGAAAAAACTAGTCCTTGAAATGAGCATCCAATGTGTGTCATAATGGAGATAATAGTTCTATGCATTGGAGACACGGATATGACCAGATGGCATGATCATGAAAGACAACTTTTAAAATGGCAAGAGATAGTGCCCTTAGTTTCTTTTTTCATCATTAAAAAAATGGTATTTTAAAAATTAAAACAAGCCCAAAACTTGCGTGTGTTTCTCCGTGCATTTTGCATACAAATGTTTGTCTTCAATTTTGAGTGGCCTATTCCATATTTTGCCTCCCCAGGTCAGAGTTGAAAGAAACTTTCAAATTAAACACAAATGGGTGTCATACAAGGTATAACATGGAGATACTAATGGTTTGCTTTATTGTACCAAAACCGTTACAATATAAACAAAATCAAATGTAAACCAGACGGTGATATAACAGCAACGATAATGCACATAGATAAAGAGAATGCTGAACTAACAGTAAACTGCATATCATCATCATCAGACTCCTTCTTTCTATTTCGGATGTCAGCATCTCTTCTACCATCGCAAATCTGAAATAAACCATTTAGAAGAATCATCAACAATCAGAATAAATGAAAACCCAAGAGTTGCAATTAACAAGCCACACCAAACTAACCTGAACGGAGTTGGCAATAAATGCTAGGCGATAAGAGAGGTCTCTGACTCCAAGGGCCCTAAGACCCCTAACACCTTCATTTCCAGCTGCAGGACCCTTGCGCTGAGAACCTTCCCGGCGGCATTCTGATCTCTCTCCAGGGGACGCCAATGCCAAAAGATCAGGAATAACAATTACAGTTCCTGTGAAAATCACCCTGAAAGAGAACAGAATATGATTATATCGAATTCCAACTGAGTTTTTACCACAATTTGGCTAGTCAAAGCAAGTGTTGGGAAATATAAGACTCACGTGTCACCAGCCCTGGCCTGTTCCACAATCTCATGTCGAAGAATAACATCCAAGGACCTAGGCAGCGACCCAGCAGGTATCTCTTTGGAAGTCTCTTGCATCCTGACCCGTTGCCAGTCAGCAAATTTGCTCTCTTGGCGCATCAGTAGCCATCTTGCTCGTTTGTTACAGGTTGGAATCGGGCAGATTGTGGGCTGCAGTGCCATTACATTAAAACAAGAAGAGTCATATATAGATATCAAAATCAGCAGCAGACAAAACGGCATTTATAATGTATCAATAGTTAAAGGTAATAACTGTTGTTATTATCTATTAATCACCTCGGTATACTTGAATTCTTGTTCCACATTTTTTATAACCCCACCACACTCTAAGCACTTGAATGTTCCCTGGATAAGCTCAGGACGAACCTCACTTGTCCTGGTTACTACCCCAGTCACGGATACTAGTCTTCCAATTTCTGATGTGGCCAGTTCCCTCAATCTGCAGTTGAATCAACAAGCTATATAACCAAAAATACTTGGAAGATAGAACTGAAGTACAAAGTAACATAAATATAAAAACAAGGGAAATGATAGAGAGCCTTCTGAATTTATTTTTTTGGATCACTTTTAGCCATCAACCCAATTCTATTTAGCCAAGTAATTCAACAATATCCTTTAGTCCACACTTTTAAACCTTGATAGCTAATTGATGGCCATCAACAATAAATTTTGATAGCCCTCTAGCATTTTCTGCAACTAAAAGGTTTTTTTTTTAAAGAATATAGAAAATTGGAATGGGGAATTCACACACCGCTTAACGATTGGAAGGTTGTAGAAGGCAATATTGATGTCTTTGTTGGGGTTATCATCAGATATGAAGGTCGGCTTCAGTTCCGTAACGAATCTCTTGCAAGCATTCTTCAGATAAGGCTCAAATCTACCACCAACAAAAAAAAACAAATAAAAAAGTATCTCAGTGCCCTAAAATCATACCAAAAAAACTAGGGCTCCAACAATTTGAAAAGGAGAGAGGAAAAACCTCAAATATTCATCAGAGATAGCTTTCTGGAGAAGGTCACTGAAAGTGATGACGTGTTCGAAATCGATGAACATTGTGTTGGATTCGTTGGCCCTCATTACTTCTATCTCCGCCTCATAGTGGAGCTCGTTCCGGTTCCCGGACCTGAAGCTGATTTTCCAGTTTTACCCCCGCCAGAAACAAAAAGTTAGCATCACAACATCACTGAAGAAGAAGAAGAAGAAGAAGAAGAAGAAGAAGAAGGAGGAGAAGAAGAAGAAGAGGGTACCTCTTGAGGAATTCGAGGAAAGCGTTCTCGACCCTAACGGCTTTCTCATCAACCAAAATCCCACCGTAAGCTTCCATTTCTTTTCTTCTTCTTTTCCGGTTTCAGTGGTGTAGTGAATCTAGCGAAGGAGAAGCTTGTAACTTCGGCGCTGTTCTCAGTAATGCTGGAAATGGTAACCAATATGCACGTTCGCGCTCTTCTGTGGCGGGAAAATCAGAAGTGGGCCCAACGATTTCCCGCCAAAACCCCTTTCCTCTATAGGAGACGCTTTTGACTCCCATGTTGGGCTTTTCTGGGTTTAGGAAAATCGTATTTCAAGTCTTGTCCGGCTTCTTTGGGCCGACAATGGGCCGTTGAACACTTCATGATTTTCGACCTCTTTGTATGATTGTGCCACAATATTTCTTCTCTCTTATATTTCTTGAATGTTGTTAGGCTGGAATTGGTTATAATATAAGCATGACATATTCAAATAGGAACATAAAAATATAAAATTATGTTTAATAATAAGATATAAATAAAAATATTATATTCAAAAATATTAATAAGAGTAATTTATTTTAATTTATCATTAAATAAAATATAAAAATATTAATTTTTATATTTTAATTTATTATACTTTATTTTTAGTATTTTGTTTTTTTTTATTTTATTTTTAGAATTAAATGCAGTCTTATAATTGCTTTGTTTTAGACCTTAGAGTGAAATCAATTGATCACTATTCTTTATTTATGTGCACGCTATTTGTTATAAGACTCTGCAAATCAATTTATTTAGCTTTTTCGAATGTGTGAATTGACTCTCAATTTAACCTTTTTGTATCCATGATTGCTAACTAGATTAATACACTTCCAAAAAAGTTTAGGATCTAGGATTATATGGTATAAATAGTTCATTTTTCAAGAGGTGTTCAGACAAAGCATTTGTCCACACACTATGATAAACCAATGCATCTAGATATAATTTTTGTTCATAAACATATAAGATTGTTAACAATATTTGGACTAAAAAATTTAGACATAGAAATAAGATGAGTGATATATTTTAATATTATAATTTTTTTGTATTTTTTTAAAATGGTGAGATATACACAAATTATATCCGATTTATGTTTAAAAAAATCTAAAAATTTAGAGTACATAAATTAGATTTGTGTACTCCAAAATTTTTTTATTTTTTAAACAATCTAATTTGTGTATCAAAAAATCTGACAGTCCAATTTTTATACCTTTTACAAATTAAATAGTTCGATTTTAGCTTTTCACACCATATATTTACGTGAAACATTCATACACTTTACAACTACATTTTACACCATTCTTCTTTCTATGTTTAAATTAAAAAATGTAATATTTGTGTTCATATAATATTATTTTAAGACTGCCCGTTTCTCCTTTATCACCATGGATAGAAACTTGCAGAGATTTGACGTGATTATTACCACATATATGTTTACCCTATTATTACCTATTGGCATTTCTCTGCTCCATATTGATTTTCTTATTTTCTCTCTCCTTCTCTTTTCTCGATGTTGCTTAGTAACAATATCTTTGTCATTAAGGACGATAATAATGCTATGTATATTTTTAGTCTCTACTCCTCTAGCATGTTACTATCAGATCCAAATATGGGATTACTAGTCACCACATTGCACTAATCACACTTACAAAAGGAAGCTACACACTAAAAAATACTGCAAAACACCAAAAAATGAGAATTTGTTAGCCAACATTTGTACTCTTTCGAATAGAAGAAAATCTTCAATATACAAAGGAATTTGGCTATTGCATAAATAATTAAATACTTAAAATATAGCGCAACAAATGAAAAAGCAATGTAAACTTTATTATTGGATGCACCCTAGATAAATGCCTACGCGTACTGTACGTAAGATAACATCCAAAAAAGCTTAGGCAAATAAAGCTTCAGCATTTAATAAATACTAATTGTGGATCAACATAATTAAATGCAAGATATATAGAAAGTGATGTCCATATTGTCAACTATCTGATCCATGGCATATAATTCTTTGAGCGAGGACGAGGATATTTGCTCATTATTAATAGAAAAATTTGTACCAAAGTTAATCTTATCTCATCCCATCATCATTCCCCCTTATTAGATAAGGGTCAACTTTTGCATATATTAAAGTAAGGATAAAGTTGATTTTGGTCTGGAAAGAATATATACAAATTGCTTTGATTTTTTTTGAAAAATTATATTTTAATTTAACTTCTGAAAAATATACATGCCAGTTAAGTTATTATATTAGCTTTGTAATCCTTAAATATCACATACTATGCTAAGAATTAATAGGTGGTTTTTTATCTTATACATCAATAGTTATCAGTAAAATATCAACAAAAAATTAACAAAAAAGCTTAATTTAACTAATGTCTAGATATAATTTTTAGAGACAAAATTGAATGTTAAATCTTTAAGAGACGATTAATTAATTATGAGTGTTTAAAGATCATTTTAAACATTAATCCTTTAAAATATTAAGAAGTGTTAGTAATATGTACATATTTTAAAAGCTATGGAAGCTAAGATTGATATAAACTCACAGTTGAAAGAGTATGAGTACGTATAATTTTCATCTTTCATATAAATAAATATTTGAGTATAATTTGGATGTTTATTTTTTTCCATTAACTTTTTATTTTAAATTTTAAACCGTATATCTTAAAATTTATATCTTTGAATTATTTAAAAAAAATACAATAAAGATTAAAAAGAAGATTGGCTAATAATATTTATTACTTAAAAATTAATTCTATAATCTTTTCGTATAATGTTTAAAAGAGCATTAGAATTTATTATTTTTTGTCATCAGTCTACTGTCAATATATAAAAGTATGCGATGAAGTATGTCGTTAGATTACTAAACTAAAGAAATTAAGTTGATAGTTAAGTGATGATTAAAAATAATAAATTCTGATAACCCGTTAAGATTTTTTTTAATATGTGAGATTGGTTTATTGGGTGGTAGGGGTGCACGCGGATCGGATCGGATCCAATATCCACAGTTTTTAAGGTTGGATCTGATCCGATCCGATCCGCACATTTTCGGATCGAATCCGCAATCCGATCCGATTAATGTGTGGATCTGATCCGATCCGATCCGAAAGCATTGCGGATCGGATCCATATCCGCAATTTTCAAATCGGATTCGGATAAACACAGATATGCGGATCGGATTCGATCCATGAACACTCCTATTGGGTGGTATATATGTTTTCTGAAATCTTTTCTTTTAATCACGTGTGACTCTAATTTGAGATTTAAAAATTAAATTTAGTTTCTCTAAAACAAAAAGAAACTAATAAAAATAAAGTGAGATTAATCATCATTAATTTATAATTTTTATCATATATAAGTTTTATTATCTTAATTTAAGAATAATTAACCTCTTATTTTATTATATTGCTAACTCTCTCACTTTAGAAGAGCATAATTTTAAAAAATTAATAATATGATTATCAATAGCACATCCAGAAATTTTAAACCGAAGGATTCAAAATCTTCAAAATCATTTGAATAATGTGAAACTAATATATAACACAAATTTTACTATCCTAAATAATATAGGATTTGACGATTTGTATTTCCTTATTACAATTAACTAGTATACTTAATCTACTTTTTCTACTTGCTCCCATGGTATGATGTACGGACACTGACACGGACACGACACACGACACAACACGATACGGGACACGCCGACACGCAAATTTTAAAATCTTACATAACACAGGGACACGCATATATATAAAATATAAAGTATTTTTTAGATAAATTGTAATGATATTTTGATATTTTATTGATATTAAAATATAAAATAAATTTTTTAATTATTTTTAATGTCTTATTTTAATTATATCAAGTATTTAAAATATTTTTTTTTAATAAATAATAATATATACTATATCTAAATTTATTTTAAGAATATATGTTAAGAATAAGACTGGACACGCGGACACG
>NC_029788.2:19423272-19424618 GCF_000816755.2 Arachis ipaensis
AATTAACGGTTAAATTTGTATTTTTTTAATTTATAAATTTAAAAGTAGATTTGATTTTTTTTATTTTAAAATTTTTTAAATATATAAATTTGAGGATTAAATTTGTATTTTAACATTAAAAATTTTTTTGAAACATGCAAATCGGATCCGCTAATTTTCTTTACATCGAAAAAATTTATTTCATCACAAATTAAACCCTCTGTCACCAAAAAAAATTAAACCCTCCAATTTCTGTACTTTGAAAATTCTGATCATCAGTTTTAAAAAATATGAGAATTCGATTTTTTTAAAAATAAATAAATAAAATTTATATAAAAAGATATATCAATTAATTATAATATCAGATTATACATAATTTTTTTATTACTTAGAAAATTAACCTCTACATAAATCTCTGAAAATTACCGGTATTCATAAAACACTACAATCCTAAATACTTATATCTATATATGAAGAGTCTATGCCATTTAAGCTATTACTCATTGGGTTATTATTAGTAGTTGTGTATAACACTTTCATTAATAATTATTCTCATATGAGACCACAATCTTATTACACTATATTATTATAGTTTGCTTGATAAATGATAATAGATTTAGAATTACACCTATTCCTTGAACATAATGATCTCATTACTATAAAATGTAAGCATCTAAACATGGTTCATCTATTAGATAATAATCTCACTATGTTTAATTTTTTTTAAAAAAGAAATATTTGAATACAGTTATTTTTATGTACAGTTGATAATAAAAAATTATTTGATATCAATTTAGTTAAATATATCAAATTATCTAACTATTTTTAACTAATAACTTTACATAATATGTGATTTTTCCTTTTTTATCAACAGAAAAAAAAATTCTCGAATCATCTCGTCTTTGTCCTTGTTTATGAAAGAAGAAGATGAGTAGTGGTGGCTGTTATTGGTATAGAGGCCGTAGAGATACATAGGAGCAGAAGTCCCAGATTTAGATAGCAATGAAAACAGCCTTAACAGCATTGAAGAAATCTCTGAAGACAAGCAGTCCTCCACCGACAACGTTAATGGACACTGCCCCGTCGTGCATATCCCTCCCGTAACAGTCAACCAGTATATTCTTCTTCCTTTCTCAAACACGCTTTCCACCTACACTACTCTTTTGGAGAGAGTACTAAGAAAATATTAGAGTACTATCAAAATTTATTATTTTATGATCATCGAATTATTAATATTTAAAAGTATATAAAACGTTTTGTTAGATTACTAAACTACAAAAATTAGATTAAAAGAATATAATTAACGAGAAAATAATAACAAAAAAATAATAAATTCTAATAATTTTTTATTTTTTTTGAGAAAATAA
>NC_029788.2:19424674-19430363 GCF_000816755.2 Arachis ipaensis
TTAAAAAATAAATATTAAAAGAAGAAGAAAAATACATAAATTATTTTTATTCTCTTTCATATATAATTGTATTTAGTATGCGTTTTGGCCTTATGGGATAAAAAACTTTGAGAAAATAGCTGGAATTAAAAAGTTTATATACATATTTGTGTTTGATAAAAATTTTATGGGTTTAATTTTTATATACAGACATCTTATTATGTATTGTTTTAAAAATTATGCTATGAAACTATTATTTTAAAAATAATTTAATTAAATGCATGCACATAAATTTAATTAGATAATGTGTAAAACTTTTTATTATCTTAATAATATGTAAAATTTAAATTCATATCTTAAAACAAATATTACTTTTTCAGTTTATAAATGACTAAGCAAATATATATATAAATTGTCTCTATCAAAATATTTTATTTGTCTACAATTATAGTTTTTAATATTTCTTTATTTTTGTCATGACAAAAGTAAAATATACGGAAACAAAAATATTTTTTGATGAATAAATATATATAATTGAGCAACAAACATGTGACACGTAAATTTTTTTTTATTATTTGGTCAAATTTAATTACTAATTTTTATTATTAAAACATGTCAAAAAGTATTTTTCCTTCTTCATGTGTGAAAAACCACCATCATTGCACCTTCTTATTGATGCAAGAAGAGTCGCCAGCAACCTCTATAATGAGTTACATCTCCATAACTATCTGGTAACAATAGATCCTTCTGTAAACAAGCTCCATTGCAGGTAGGTACAGTGCAAACAACAAACCTGCACCAGAAGAATCCAACGAAGTACTTGTTTCTTTCCATTTTTGTTTCATTCTTAATAATAGAGAATCTTTATATATCAATTTAGTTAAACATGTCAAATCATCTAATTATTTTTAACTAATAACTTTACATGAATACAATACATGTGAGTTTCCACTTTCTATCAACAAAAAACTAAAAAAGTCATTGGAATTTAATGAGTGAGAGAAGGGTTGACGATAGGAATCATCTCGTTCTCTTTGTCTTTGTCTATGGAAGAAAAAGATAAGTGGTGATGGTGATGGCTGTATTGGTAGAGAAGCCGTAGAGATAGGAGCAGAAACGCCAGATGCAGATGGCAGGAGGCGGCCTTAACAGCATTGAAGGAATCTTGAAGACAAGCACTCCACCGACAACATTCATGGACACCAGCGCCGTTGTGCATATCCCTCCCGTGTCATGTATATCATTCCAGTCGTCCCCATGAATCACTTTTGCCATGTCATCATGTTCGTCATAACCGTCACCCAGTATATTCTTTCTCCTTTCTCAAACACCCTCGCTTTCCACCTGCACTACTCTTGATAATAGTTATTAACAACAATTACATGCGCTTTTGAATTGGAGAGAGTACTTAGAAAAATATTAGAGTACTATCAAAATTTATTATTTTGTCATCATCAGTTACTAATATATATATATATTTATATTTGATTAAAAATTTGATAAAATTACAAGAATTAACTCAATAATAAACCTTAATTCAGGACCATCTATACATGCTATGTCTATGTTTATTTTAGAAAATAAATATTGAAAGAGGAAGAAAGATACATAAATTATTTTTATTCTCCTTCATATATAATTATATTTAGTATGCGTTTTGGCCTCTTGGGATAAAAAACTTTGGGAAAATAACTGGAATTAAAAAGTTTATATACATACTTGTGTTTGATAAAAATTTTATGGGTTTAATTTTTATATATAGACATCTTATTATGTATTGTTTTAAAAATTATGCGATGAAACTATTATTTTAAAAATAATTTAATTAAATGCATGCACATAAATTTAATTAAATAAGATGTAAAACCTTTTATTGTCTTAATAATATATAAAATTTAAATTCATTTCTTCAAAAAGATATTTACTTTTTCAATTTATAAATGACTATATAAATTGTTTATATCAAATATTTTATTTTTCTATAATTATAGTTTTTAATATTTCATTATTTTTGTCATGACAAAAGTAAAATATACCGAAACAAAAATATTTTTTGATGAATAAATATATAATTGAGCAACAAATATGTGACACGTAAAACGGGTCAAATTTAATTACTAATTTTCATTATTGAAGCTGGTCAAAAAGCATTTTTCAACCTTCACGTGTGAAAGAACACCATGGATGGACATTCCTATTGATGTAAGAAGAGTCGCGACAACCTCCATGATGAGCTGCATCTCCATAACCATCTGGTAACAATAGGCTTTTCTGTAAACAAGCTCCATTACAGACAGATACAGTGCAAACAACAAACATGCACCGATTGTGCAGAAGAATCTAACGAATTACTTGTTTCTTTTCATTTTTGTTCCATTTTTTATAATCCAGAATAGTTAAATATCAATTTAGTTAAATATTTTAAATTATCTAACTATTTTAACTAATAATTTTACATAAATACAATGCATGTGAGTTTCCACTTTCTAACAACAGAAAAATAAAAAAGTCCTTGAAATTCAATGAGCGAGAGAAGGGTTGACGATAGGAATCATCTCGTTCTCTTTGTCCTTGTCTATGGAAGAAGAAGATGAGCGGTGATGGTGGTGGCTGTTGTTGGTATAGAGGCCGTAAAGATAGGAGCAGAAGCCCCAGATGCAAATGGCAGTGGAGACAGCCTTGACAGCATTAAAGGAATCTTTGAAGACAAGCACTCCACCGACAACGTTCATGGACACCAACGCCGTCGTGCATATCCCTCCCGTGAGCGAGGACGTCATGTATATCATCCCCGCTGTTCCCATGAAGCACATTTGCCATGTCACCATGTTCCCGGTAACCGTCACCCAGTATATTCTTCCTCCTTTCTCAAACACCCTCTCGCTTTCCACCTGCACTAATCTTCAATAGTTATTAACAAGTAACAACAATTACATGCGTTTTTTAATTGGAGAGAGTATTTAGAAAAATATTAGAATACTATCAGAATTTATTATTTTCGATCATCAATTATTTATAAATATTTAAAAGTATATAAAATATATGGTTAGATTACTAAACTAAAAATATTAGATTATAAGAATTGAATTAACGATAAAATAATAAGTCATGACAAAAGTAAAATATACGAAAACAAAAATATTTTTTGATGAATAAATATATATAATTGAGCAACAAATATTTGACACATAAAACAGTTTTATTATTTAGTCAAATTTAATTACTAATTTTTATTATTGAAGCTAGTCAAAAAGCATCTTTCCACCTTCATGTGTGAGAAACCACCGTCAATGGACATTCCTATTGATGCAAGAAGAGTGGCGGCAAGCTCCATGATGAGCTGCATCTCCATAACCATCTGGTAACAATAGACCCTTCTGTAAACAAGCTCCATTACAGGCAGGTAAAGTGCAAACAACAAACCTGCACCGATTGTGCAGAAGAATCCAATGAAGTACTTGTCTCTTTCCATTTTTGTTCCATTCTTCTCGTGACTAGAGTCCAAGCCCAATAGGATAGAGCTCAACGTCAATAGCACAACACAATTAAGGTTGGAGAATGTGAGTTTCTGCTTCACAATGATGATTGAGAGTACAAGATTGAAGACAAGTTGGGAAGAAAGCAACAGTGAAGAGGTTGAAACGGGTAAGAAGGAGTTACCCCATGAGAATAGGAGGTTGTTGATTCCAAGCATGAACCCTATTGAGATTGATAAAGCTACCATCTTTGTGGTGAAATCGGTAAAGGGTTTTCTTTTTGTGAGGTTTAGAAAATAAGGGAGGGTGATTGGGATCAAAAGAAGTGGGAACCCAGAAGATTGTACCCATGTTGAGACCCATCTGCTTGAACCTTTGTGGTTGAAATAGTATTTTGAAAGCAAGCTTGATGCGACTGAACCAGTAAATAAGCAAACATAATTGATCACTAAAAGAGGTATGTACCTCTTGTTGTTTCTCCTCCCAATTTGCATGATCTCCTCCTGCATTGTGATGTTATTGTCGTCCATTGTTGATGAAGGTAGATCTAGCTGTGTTGTTATTTCTTCTTGATCATCATCCATGGAGGATTCATCTTCAATAATGTCATTGTTGTTCTTGAGTGGCGGAGTGGCCATAACGTGGGATTATTGTTGTTGATAGCTAGTGATGAATTTAATTAGGTGTGAAGTGTTGGGACTTGTGAGGTGGTGAAGAGTTTTAATTTGATTTCCAGAGTGAAAGAAATATAGTGCTTTCTTGTTATTTTCTGTGGGATGGATTAAATTGTTGTAATGTTGAAATGGACATTACGATGAATTTGAAGGTTTTTCGGCTAAATATAAGTTTTGATTTGGTTGGTTGTCACCTTGTTTGAGAACCATGTGTATATCTGTGTGTCAAGTTGTTGTTTTTGCATCAAACTCTTACATGTGAAAGCGTTTATTTTGGCTAACCATGGGTTTAAAAATCCAACCTTGTGTCACCACTCACCACACACCACACAGCAGAGTTAATAGTGTAATTAATAAAATGTACTAATTAAGAAAATCATGGCTATCCTTTACAATACAAAAATTACTAAACATAAATTAAATGATTCTTTAATAAAAAATAAATTTATAAAATTAATTTTATACAAATTCTCATTTACAAATTTTAATTCAAACACACGCTAAAAAATGCTTTATACATAGTAAAGATTTTGGTGAAATGAAAAACAAATATAATGAGAAATAATAGAAGCTCAACTCAAAGCAATTTAAAGTTATTTTATATTTTATATACTATCTTTAGGTAATGACATCTTATTTCAGCGAATGAAATTGTTGCCGGCAAATACTGGTTATGCCAGCGATCAATGATGCAGCAAGTAATGATGAATTATGACACCGATTAAATATGTTGACAAAATTTGATTATCACAGCAAGAATTGTTGCTGATCTAAGATGATCTTTACATGCGACTTAAGAAATTGTTACAAATTTTTTTTCAGCAATACTTTTTGACACAATATACCTTAGCATATCTTTGAATAAGTTTATTTGTCAGTTATAACATTTTTTAATAGTGAAAGATGTGGTTGGAAAAAATGTTATTTTTATGACTAAAAAATTTTGATATGAAAGTAAAATGAGTGATATACTTTAACATGATAATTTTTTGTATTTTTTTTAAATTGTGGGAGTACACAAATTAAAAAAATTAAAAAAAATTCAGAGTACACAAATCAGAGGGTCCGATTTGTGTTAAAAATTGAAAAAACTCAGAATACACAAATCGAACCATGAGAGTTGTTTGATTTTAAAATTTTGCTTAAGAAATCGCATGGTCTGACTTGTGGTTGGACAAATATAAATTTCGGAAGCTAGAAAACGGATCCTCCTCCGAGTTGTTTGTTGTTGTCAATTTTTTTATGAAATGGAATATCAAACGCAATTCGGACCGTCCGTTTACTGATGAAGAACTCGCATGGTCCGAGTTATGTTCCATTGACACCGCATGGCTGTGAAGCACCTGTATTTTCCATATCCGAGTCTAACACCACTTTTGCTTTCATATTCAAATTAAAAAGTGTATTTCTAGTCATGAATATTAATGAGTGGATAATTAAGACAAATAAAATCATTTTAGATTATTATCTCTCTAAATATGATAATAGTAATTTTATAACTATTTGAATATGATAAATATATAAATACCTTTTATATAAAATTATAGTTATATATATACA
>NC_029788.2:19430455-19435965 GCF_000816755.2 Arachis ipaensis
ATACACAGAGATATATATTATATATATAAAATAGATTTTGAAATATACACGCATATTTAGTACGTACACACTAGTATAATTTTTTATTTTAAAATGAAATTAAATTAAATTTTTAGATCTAACAAATAAAAAAACACAGTATAATTTAGAGCAAAATACGAAATTAAATCAAATGGAGGATGAAATTACACAATTTTACTAAAGTCAAAAACGTTATTTGGATCACCCAAAAGCACCTTTTTATGTAATTCGAATGAGACCCATTCGAATTAGAAAAACCAAGAGTAATTTAAATTAGACCAATTCGAAATAGTAAGGAAGTGTAATTCAAATTTGGCCAATTCGAATTATGCATGCATGTAGTTCTAGGGTAGTTTGAATAAGCTCGATTTGAATTATGCATTCATGTTGTGTTAGGGCAGTTCGAATCAGACTGATTCGAATTATGCATGGAAGAAATGAATAGTAATTCGAATAAGGCTGTTTCGAATTATATATATATAATTTGAAATTGACTGTTTCGATTATCAAGCCCCCGACGTGTATAAATATGGTGTGAACGTGAATTTCTCTCATTAGAGTGAAACACAATGGTTAGTGAGGAGAGTTTTTCAGTGTTGGTGCACTATAGAGGGTCGATTAAGAAAAAAATACATTCTGCCATTAAGTTTACTAATAAGGATCCCCTCAGTATTTTTCTAAAACCTACAACAAGCTTCGCTAAGTTTCTGAATTCTATAATACAGAAATTGGGGTTGCAAGGCGTGAAACGGATTGAGAAGTTATTCTATCACATTCCGATTTCAGTTTTGAGAGATGATGTGAAATACGATTCGTTTGTCATAGGGAGTGATGAGGATTTGGAGGTTCTGTTCCATTGTCGTCGGCAGCTCCCCGAGGTCAGGACACTTGAACTATTGGCAAAGCTTGTAGATGTGGTCTCTAGCTCAGGTGGTTCGAACCGGAATACCCAAACTTCAGCAACGGCAGCCTGCTCTAGTTTGAGACCTGTTGGTGCATCTTCATCCATACCTGTGATTGCACCTCAGGAAATGGTGGTTGCCTCCCCGTCCTTTGCAGTTGATCTCAATCACATTGGTGAAGGAGAAGTTGGTATTATTGATAGGACGCCAGTTTCATTACAGCATGGGGCACCGGATGGTATAGACGATGCATTGCCGGATGATGATGACGCTGATGATGTGGAGTCGGACATCATTGCCGATGATAGCGGTGATGACATAGTAATCCAGGTGGGACGGGCGGAGCGTCCACCTCAGGAACTCAGCAGTAGCCCCCGCACTTTTCATCTTTAGACTTGGATGCCATGAGACAGGAGGGGGTTCCTAGAGAACCTATTGGATTTGGTGCCAGAGATACTCAGGGTACCGGAGGTTTATTAGAGTTTTAGGTTAATCAGCAGTTTTAGGATAAAGTAGAGGCCGTGTTAAGCGTGAAGTCATATAGCATCCGGCGTGGGATAAAGTACAAAGTGGTGGAGTCCGATTATTGCAAGTACCTTGGGAAGTGTACCGAATTTGGCAACGCATGCACATGGTTGATTAGGATCAGTCTCTGCCAGCGTAGAGGTATTTGGGAGGTAAAAAGGTACAATGAACATCGTAATTGTCTGGCACGTCGATCTCAAGCGATCACAGGAATCTTGATTATCATATGATCTCGGCCTTTATACTGCTAATGGTTAGAGTTGGTGCAGCCATCTGTATCAAGGTACTGCTGAATGCGACAGAGGCACATTTCGGGTTTAGGCCGACTTATAGGAAGGTTTGGTTGGCTAAACAGAAGGCCGTGACACAGATTTACGGAGATTAGGATGAGTCATACAATGAGTTGTCGCGATGGGCCTTAGGTGTGCATATGATGATGCCTGGTAGTGTTGCAGTATTGAGGACAAGTCATGTGCGAGTGGGTAGGCATGTGGATGACTCGCAAGCCTATTTTCACCGGCTTTTTTGGACATTCCCACCGTGTATTGAGGTATTTCGGTATTGCAAGCCGTTGGCCAGTATCGACGGGACCTACCTGTACGGAGAATACGGGGTACGTTGCTAGTTGCGATTGCACGAGACAGGAACTCCAACATCCTGACTATTGCATTTGCACTCGTGGAGGGTGAGAATGCTGAGTCCTGGTTGTTTTTCTTATCCCACCTCTGCCAGTATGTGACTCCGCAGCAGGGTATTCTGGTGATATCAAATCGGCACAACAGTATCAAGGCGGCACTTGAGGCTCCCGATGGAAGTTGGCTACCACCTACTGCATACTGTGCATATGTATTCAACATGTGGCTGCAAATTTTGCCCTGACTTTTAAGGGCAAGGATGCACAGAAGCTTCTGGTAAATGCGGCGTACGCCAAGACTGAGATTGAATTTGATTACTGGTTTGATATTCTACGAACCGAAGACCCTGCCATGTGTGACTGGGATAACAAGATTGAGTATGCGATGTGGAGTCAGCATCAGAATGAGGGTAGGAGATTCAGACATATGACGATGAATATCTCTGAGTGTGTGAATTCCATACTGAAAGGAGTCAGGAACCTTCCGGTTTGTTGACTGGTGAAGTTCACGTATGGAAGGTTGGCCGAGCTATTAGTCATTATAATGTGAATCTTATTTGATATAATAATATGTTTTTCTTTTTTATTTACCAAAGACAATTATTTTATTCCAACAATGAGAAGAATACAAACTGTCCAAAATTCAGGACGAAAATAACAAAGAAAGTGGGTGTATCCCAATAAAATCAACTAAGTGATGAATAATTAGACATAAACTTGCTTAAGGAAAAGGAAAGTGCTGAGAAGTTAGGATTGTGAGGTTATGCTATTTTATCTAGAAGAGTAGAATATATTCGGAGATGCCTTCAAGCTTTCCTTTGTTGTCACCTTCTTTCTCTCAAACACCTAAAGATTTCTAGCAATTCAATTCTACCAGCAGATAATAGCCGTGAAGCTGAGCTTGTCCTCTTTGTCGCTCTGTTTCCCAATGTTTACCATTAATCTCGGCCACCGTTGATGGAAGTGACTGTATGGTTGAGAAGGGAGGAATCTGGGCAAAAAGCTTTCTCCCAAACGCTTCTCGTCTCCGCGCAAGTAAAAAGACAATGATTAATTGATTCATGGTCATTGTAGCAACAAGTACATTCTGGGCTTGAAAAAGCAAACCTGGCATTGAGGTTCAGCATCACTGGGAGAGCTTAATGGCATGCCTTCTAAAGGAACAACTGGATTTTTAGAGGGATTGCAAGTTTCCAGAGTTGAGTCCAGAGATGGGGGTTCTGCATTATGTTTGGGCAATGGTCAATTGCAAACATGGTAGAATTGGTAAGCAAAGTTACAGCCTGATGCGACATCATAGTTGTTTGTCTTGTTGAGACACCATTGCAATTTATCTTCTTCACTTAAAGGTTTAATTGCAAGGATTCTACTTGCTATTTCTAGGGAAAAACACTCTGAATCAGGGTCTAGTTCCATGACCCTGGGTTGAGCATGAAGTCCTTCACCAAGAAAATTGAGTTACATTGCGGTTGGGTAGCTTGATTCCAATTATTGCAAAAAGGAAAAGGAGGTGGTAGCCAGTGATCCCCAAAAATTTTAATGCCGCTACCAGATCCTACTTTCTAATTCAAGCCTTTCTCTACAACTCTGTGTCCTTTTAGGATACTGCGCCAGTCTTATAAAGGTAAGCTTCCAACCTTTGCAGTTAATGCATTTCTATATCTGAAATATTTACCTTTTAACATTCTACTTAGTAGAGAATTAGGTTACGTAACTAATCTCTAAAATTATTTTTGTAATAGAGTTAGGTTCTGAGCACACGTAAATCTTTTACCTCAAGACCACCTTCTTTTTAACTCCGTATCATCTTATTCCAGCTCACCCAAACTATGTCTCTCTGTTCTCTTTCGTCCCTACTAAAATTAGAAGAATATACTATAAATTTCTGATAATAGAGTGTCCAAAAATCGAAAACAAAAAAGTGTATAAATTATCCCTTTCTAACTCACTTAAATTATTCTCCTTTATAATCAAACCAAATCCTAATTACAATCAAACGCACGTTTACACTAACCACCTGATGATAGTTGATTATGTGATATACAGGCAGCTCTTATTCATAATAATTAAACATATCACATTTCATGAAATTCGTATATCAATAATTAAACAACTTAATAGGTAGTTAGTATCTACTTGTATATTTTTATTAAAAATTACTGTGTTATACCAAAATAAAATATTATGATGAAACAAAAAATGGCTTTTAAGTTTTTTAAAAATTCTAAACAATTTATTTATGCGGCGAAATATCTCAATTCGATCAATGGTGTTATTATGAGATATTTAAATTTAATATTTTTTAGGTTTAATTAGTTTGTTGGTTTTTATAATTTCACTGAATTTTTAATTAGGTTCCTATATTTTTTTTGGATTGAGTCTTTATATCATATCAGATTTTGTAATTAAGTTCTTACTGTGACAAAAATATTAAAATTAAAAAAATATTTCGTTAAACAAAATGAATATACCTAATACTTGACTGAATATTCGTATAGTTTAACTGAATATTTATTAATTTTAACATTTTTATCATGGTAGAAATTTAATTATAAAATTTGATATAGTGTAGAAACTCAATTAAAAAAAAATAATTAAAAACTTAATTGAAAATTCGATAAAACTATAAGAACTGACAGAATAATTAAACCTCTTAATTATTAAAAACAAATTGAAAAGATCCATTTCATCCAACAACATAATAAACTTGGTTCAGATTTCTAATAATGATAAGTGATAGGGATTTAACCATTTAGGTATGAGATACTAATTAAGAGATACACAAGATATCTGTAGTAGAATTTTTTTTGAAAAAAATCAATAAATATATGAGAAACAACACTGTTTATAGAAAAGTGTAACATACAATGCTTGGTGAATTCATTACTTATTATGAATATGAACAGGTAAATTCAGTGGCCATATATTACATTGGACCACATCTACAAATGTCAACACTGATTGTATCGAAAATACTATTGAGATGAACATGAACTAGTTAGCTAGTGCGACAGATTTTTTTTAAAATAAAATTATTATTTTTTTAAATTTTATTTTTTAATTTTAATTTTTTAAATACGATTTTTTTGCTTAAGACAAATTTGTCGCACCTTGACAAACTCTATAATTTATATAGAGTTCTCCTAACTCTTCCTAAACTCCACCCAAATTTTCGGATATCCAAATTTTTAATCTATTATCATAGTCTCCAAACAGTTTATAAGTCTCCAAACAGTATATAAGAGTACATTACTTTTTCGCCTTCTTTAATATCGCCGGCATCAATGACAACTATTATCATCGTCTCCAAAAACACAGATATACAGGAATAAGCCATATTTAACAAAAAATTTTTTTAATTATAAATTAAAAAAATAAGCCATATTTAACAATAGCAACTATTATCATCGTCTCCAGAAATACACATG
>NC_029788.2:19436121-19440335 GCF_000816755.2 Arachis ipaensis
TTGTCCAAGATTCCGTACTAAAACTCAATGCAAGAAAAGTGAAAAGTACCACATGTAGGTTTTTTTACCTAAATGCACATGTAAAATGTTTTAATTCTCAAAATGCGCATGATTTAAAATTTTTCTGAAAATACGCACTTTCATTTCTTGGTCGGCGTCTGCGAAATGGAATTCAACTCCATTTCATCCTAGGTGTCCACAAAATGGACAAACCATATCAGGTTTAGCTCCCACGAAATGGGTTGCCCAATTTCTTGGTGGTAGCAGCGAATTGAGAGGAGGCGCAAAATGGGGACACTACGGAGATGAGTTGCCCAATTCCATTTAACTCTCTCACTACTCCCCTTGTTTCAGTACTAAAGTTAGGTCAGTTGTGGATTTGCCCCTCCTTTTATTTATTAGCAAAACTTTGACTAATCTAGCTTCGTGTGTGTTTGGCAAACGTGAGTTTGCATAAAATTGATTTTACAAAATTGATTTTGATAAAAAATAAGTTTGAGATAACGTGATTTATGTTTGATAATATTTGTATCAAAATTGATTATAGCAAAATAAATGTTGTTTAGATTATACTACTCAAAATCTTAGATGAAAAATTACTAAAAGAGACATCAATTTAAATTATTTTTTTATATACATGCAAAAACAGAACCTAACAAAAATAATATAAAAAATATTTATTATATAAATAAATAAATACAATAAAAAATACAAAAGAGAGTACAATAAATTTTATAAAAATAAATAACAAAATAAAAAAATTTCATACACAACATAAATATAATATAGTAAAAGATAGAAAAAAAAGAATTCATATAAACAAAAAAATAATAAAAAAATTATAAAAGCAAATATATATATGTCAAACAAAAAGAAAAAAAAAAAGGATTGAAATAGAGCATATAACAAGTGGAAAAAGAGAATAGATAAGCATTGAGAAAAACTGAAAATTGATGCACCGAAACAAATTTGAAAAGCAGAATAAGTTTGTTATCAATGGAGTGTCCAACTCACTTCGACAGTGCTCCCATTTCGCGCCTGGCGCTTCTGAGTTGTTCCTCCCAATTTGCTGCTGCCACCAACGAAATGGACAACCCATTTCGTGGGAGCTAAACTTGATATGGTTTGCCCATTTCGTGGGCACCTAGAGTGAAATGGAGTTGAATTCCATTTCGCAGACACCGGCCAAGAAATGAAAGTACGTATTTTCAAAAAAATTTCAAACCATACGCATCTTGAGAATTAAAACATTTTATATGCGCATTTAGGTAAAAAAGCCCCACATGCATGATGTGAAATGTGTTTAGATAAGAGCACTACAAAAAATATGGATTTTGCCACATTTTTTAAGCATATAAAAAAGTGAGAAAAAGCATACTCACAGTTTCCAGCCATATTTTTTCAGTTATGGCCACTCCTATCAGTGAATCACATCTGTGACCGTAGTTGTTGCTCTAACGACACATTTTTATTAAGCTATGACAACACTTATTTTGTTGCTACGCTATTATCTATTGTCACGCTTTAAAAGCGTAGCTGTATATATAACCTTGTAGCCACGTTTTTGTAAGCATACTTAGTGATTTACGGCTACACTTTTGAAGCGTACCTAGTGAATTCTTTCGTCACTCTTTTAGAGGTGGCTTGTCAGCTAGAATCTTTTGCCATGCATTCAAAGCGTGGCTTATTCTTTTGTCAAATTAAAAAAAAAACAAAAGAAAAAGATAAAAAAGTTTAAAAAGAATTAATTTTTTATTGATTTACATGAATTATTTACATGCTATAATTATAATCGATGAAATATTTTAAAAAATAACTCCTTAAATTTCCAAAAATTATTTTTTAAAAAAATTACAATTCAATAATAAAATTAATAATTTAATTCCTAAATAAATTTTATAATTCCATGTTCAGTGATTTCATGACATTTGAAATTTCTTTTGATTTACATTTTGCCACTTTTTTAGCCTGTTAACATAGCAAAATAAAAAGATCATCGGACATGTTAACATTCAACTATTCAATGCATTTGGGATGGTGAAAAGAAATAGATAATTATTCTTATAGTTAATAAATGACCAGTGGACAGAAAAGAATGAAAAAACCACCGAAAGTAAGGACATTTTTAGTATGTATTAGTATAATAGCTATGAAAAATAGGAATGACATTGCTTTCAAATCTGACAGCAATAATAAGAAAACGGGTGTAGTTCTACCTCTGACGATTCTCTTCAAGCGCGCGAGGACGACTTACTCCTCGGGTTGGGTGTTAGGCGCGCGACAAAAATTCTGTGGTGACCTTGAGAGCAGGAAGGGGAGGAGCGTGGTGGTTAGAGGGGAGGAGGGTGGCAGACAGCGGTGCGCGGAGAGGTGGGGGAGAATATGAAATTTGGGTTTGAATTTTGAGGGGAGAGAATATGATCTAGAAGAGAGGGAGTGACAACAAATTAAAGGGTTAGGAATTTAGGGTTTCTGAAAATTAATATATGGGTAAACTACTAAAAGCGCACCCGAATCATTTTGTCGCTGACAAAAATGTCCTCAAATAATTTAAAAAAGTGACAAAATGTCCAAAAAGAATATTATTATTTTCTTGTAAGTGGCAAACGACTTGTGTATTTGACAAATTGCTTATGTATTTGATCTAAAATTTTATAGAAATATTTACATAACTATTTAAAAAATATACACAAAAAAGCGGATAAAACTTTGATCTCTATATTTTTTATTTTTTAAAAGTAGTATTGGTTGTTGATAAAAAAATTATAAAAAAATATATACTTAGCAAAAAATTATCAAATTTTGAGGATAAAAATATCACATTTTTCTAATCATGCTTGCAAAAATCCGCATCAAAATTCAATTTCTAAGACATTTTTTTAGAAATACATATTTAATGTTGGATATTTTTGTTGCGTTTTAAAATTATTTGAGAGTATTTTTGTCGATAACAAAATTTGGGTACATTTTTGCCAGCGACAAAATTATTCGAGTGCGTTTTTAGTAATTTATCCTTTTCTAAAATAATGTTGTTGATTTTTTAAAATAATGGTTGTTGGTTAATTTGAATGATTCTGTTGAATTTTTTTTACTGAGTTAATTTGTTTGAGTTAATTTTATTAATGAATAATTTGTCTGAGTTAATTTTCTAAAATAATGGTTGTTAGATAATTTTATTGAAGATAAAACAACCACAAAATAATCAAAGATGGATAATTTAGTTATAAATTTTGATAATTAAAATTGTTTGTGAACTTTTAATGATATATTATAGATTATTTATTATGCAAAATTGTGAAATTTTAAATTTTATTAAGCTAGAAATTATTGAATTTGTATATTCAAAATTATATATAGATTTTTTAACAATTTTATTTAATATTTAATTAAACCGGTTGAATTCCGGTTGAACTTCGGTTGAACCATAAATTATTTGAGAATATTTTTGTCGATAACAAAATTTAAGTGCATTTTTGTCAAGAATAAAATTATTCAAGTGCTTTTTTAATGGTTTTCATTTAATATATATAATAGGATTTGAAATTTTTTGCCACTTTTTTTTGGGTATTCGAATAGTCAGAGGAAATGGCACATTTTTAAAAAGTCATCAAAACAAAAAAATAGTTACACTTTAAAAACATGTCAATTTCTATATATAAGCACGTTTTACAAGTATAACGTGAAAAATGTGGCCAAAAATCTAATCAATCGTCACCATTTATAAAAGCATGGTTATTAACCTCATTTGGGCACGCTGAAAAATTTTAAATTTTTTATTTTAATGAACGTGCAACAAAGGTATAAAAACTCAATTTTGTATTTTTTTTATTAAAATCTTTTAACCGATAACTTTAACTTATATCTTAGAACGTTAACATATGTTAGCTTAATCTATGTAAAATATCATAAATATTTTAGAACATCTTATAATTTGTACTTTAGAAATTTTTTTGGGCTTAGAATATCCTTGATAATCAGATAATGTTAAAAAAATATTTAGTTTTTTTTGGGATGTCTTTGATTTTTTTCTTATTACGGTCGAGTTGTTTTGAACAATAAAAAAATTGTAAAATATCATAAAGCTTAACTCTGATCCTATGTTTGGGGTTTAGGAGATTAAATATATTTTTTTTCGCAAAATTATTATGTGCATATAAAAACTAATTATTATGTATTTTATATTAGTAATTAATCATTTGATATCTACTATCTAC
>NC_029788.2:19440348-19455838 GCF_000816755.2 Arachis ipaensis
AATATAGTTTTTTTTAATGTATTATTTAATTTAATTTGTATTTTAAAAGTCCTGATTATTACATTTTTTTATTTTCACAGTATTTTCAAATCAATTGGCTAAATATTAATTTATCGCAAATCAAAGTTCTATCTAAAAGTTTGTTATTGCCGAATAAATTATTATATGCACAAAACGAAATTCGAACTTTTAACACTAATTTAAACAAACAAGTGAACAAAATTATTTATTTGTATAAAAAACTATACAAAAAGTTCAAGAAACAATTATTATAACGAAAAAAGCTCAAGGACTAACAGAATTCAGTATTTTTGATCAGTACTTTTAGCTATTATTCTAATTCTTTTAATCAAATAATCTAATAACATAATTTTAGTCCACATTTTTAAGTATTACTGGCGAAAAACAATAATAATTGATCTACCGGTTTCTAGTATTCCTATATTATAATTACTCAAAATGTGTATTATTAAATATGAATCAATTGTCAAAATAGTCCTAAAAATATTATGTATTCGTTAATTTTGTTAGAGATATATATAATTATTCATGTGACTTCTATTAGCTAGATTAACCTTTTGAAGAAAATAATTTTACAATATGGTATTAGAACTTTTATATCCGAAAAAAATTATAAGTTTAATTTTTGTTGATTCTAAAAGAAATAATTTTAGTATAAGACCAATAAAAAAATAAATTCCATACAAAAAATTTATGCAAATCCAAAAGTCCCTCTTGTATGAGAACATGTGTTAAAGATATATAATAATTTATTTGTCTTCTTTTATCTGCTTAAACTATTGAAAATGAGTGATTTCATTATAAATTTAATACTAAAAATATGATACATTCTTAAATAGTTGGTCTTGAAAGATAAATGGATTAATTTAATCAGTGTGAGACCTATACAGTACGAACACATCACTGAATTGTCATGTTGGTGTATCGGATACAATGCACAATGATACTCGTTTGACACGCGTGATTCTCGTATTCACAAGTGTCATATCCCAAAAAAAAAAAAAGCCNNGCCAGACACGACCCAAAAATGAACTTCCCTGATTTTACAAAAGTAAAATTCTTTCATACAAAGTAAAAACCTTAACTTTTTCCCTTCCAACCAGACCTAGCGTCCCAGCCTCTGTGGCTCTCTACCCACTGCATATCCTCTCCTTGTTACTACCACTACCTCCGATCATTGCTGCCATACAAGTGTTCCTCCCTCATTCCTGTCACTGTACACGTACAAAAGTGCTCCAGTCGTGTGAATCTCAACATTTTTTGATAAAGAAATAAAAGATAAACATAAAGACAAGAATTCAAACTGAATAAAAAGATACATTGAAATTGAAATAGAAATAAAAAGGATAGATTGAAATTGAATACAAAGAGAATCACTCTACTTTTTATCCAATTTTTTGACGCAACAAGAAAGGGACTCCTCAACCTAACTTGTCAATGCCATAGTTTGGGAATTGAATCGAAGGGACTCCTCAACCTTCTACGCAATTTTTCGATGCAACAAGAGGGAGGCTCCTCAACCTCAATTGTCCACACCATGATTTCATCACGAAATAAAAAAAAGGGTTTTTAAACCTCTAAATCATTCTATACTACGACTACCCTAGTTTATGAGGTATTTATAACCTCTTATTAGGTTAAACTATAGAAAACCCTAAACCCATAAACATAAGGCTCAATCTAGTAATTAAATAAACAAAATCAAAATACATCAAATTAAATTAAAATATTCTAAAAATGTAAACTAATATCTTCTAAATAATACTTGAACTCTTCATATCTTGAACATTTGAAGCACATATCATTTTCTCCTCATTGTCGCCACTTCTGTTGTGCTTGTCGTTGTTGCTCCCGTAGTTACCCGTACTAGGGGTGAGCACGACCCGGTCCGGCCCAAGACCCGGCCCGGACCCAATGAAATTTGGGTCATGAAAACTCGGAGCCGAAGAGACCCAGGGTTGACCTGGCAGAAAAAAATGAAACCTTGAAACTTGGTGAAACCGGGACCGGGCCATGGCTCGGGTCACCCGGACCCGGCCCGGCGGCCCGGTAACTCAATTATGCGCTCATAGTCTCATACAATTTGAATCAGGGGGAAAAGGGGCTAGGGCATTAACGCATATGAGAAATTCAACCTCACTCCCTCAGCCATTCAACCTCACTCGCCCAGTCCTCAGTCCCCACTCCCCACTCCCCAGTTCGACAGTCTTCACTATGCCACTTCCCACGGCCAACGCCGACCAGTGACCCCTGACCTCATCTTCTCTCCCCACGGCCCACTCTCAGTCTCCCAGCAAGCAGCCATGAATGACGCACTCCCAGCAGCACCAAGCACGCATCACGCAGTCGCCCGCTACTTCGTCCTCGTCTTCCCAGCAAGTACGCACCAGACAGTCTCACCCCACTACCCCAGTCTTGAGTCTTTGGAGAAGCCGTTCGTTCGACGGACGACGGTGCTGCCCTGCTTCTCGTGATGTGTCGCATCTGTGCTTGGCCCGGTCGTCTTCTTCCCTGCTCCTCTACTAGTCCTTCTCCTTCTGCTCCGCTCTCTTCTCCGGTCTTCTTCTCAGGTAAACAATTAATTTTGTTATTTAATTAATATTCTGATTAGAGATTAGGGATTTTGATAATTTGATTATAAAAATTTGTGAATTTAGGGATGTGGTTGTTGATTCTGATGATTAGAATTCTGATTAAGGTTGTGGGTGTTGATTCTTTATTATTGTGAACTTTGATTATTAGAATTCTGATTAAGGTTGTGGTTGTTGATTCTGATTATTAGAATTTTGATTAAGGTTGTGGGTGTTGATTCTTTATTATTGTGAACTTTGATTATTGTGAATTTAGAGATGTTAAATTGTTGATGCGTTTGGTGTTTACTGATTTTTTTTGCTAATTTGTTTAGTTGATTATTGTTTTGTTTAGTGTAATGTTTAGTTGATTATTGTTTTGTTCTTCATGCATTATTATAAGGTTTCTATCTTTATGATTGAGGAGAATACAAGAATGGAAATTGAAGCTCAAAATCCTGTTGCTTCTGCTGAAAATCCTGCTGCTAAGGGACAGCACCAGGCCAAATGTAATCATTGTCAGAAAAAATACGGTTGTCATCCTACTAAACATAGAACAAATTCTCTAAATAAGCACTTAAAGGGTGCTCATAAGTGGATATTTACTAAAGCGGGAAAGAAGGGGACACTTCATGGCTATATGCCCAAAATTGAGGAAGAAGAGGATCTATGCAAAGCCTTTAAGGGTTATAACTTGAAAAATTGTAAGAAATCTGTAGCTGAGTTTGTTGTACTAGATGAAATGCCATTTAAAGTTATTGAGGGGATTGGGTTTCGCAAGATGTTAAATCGTTTTGAACCAAGATTTGCGGTACCATCTAGGTAGACAGTCTCAAGAGATTGCTTTCAACTGTATTTAGATGAGAAGAAAAAGCTAAAAGAATGGTTGGCAAAGTCATGTGCTTGGGTTTGTTTGACAACTGATTGCTGGACATCAAATCAAAATTATAATTATATGAGCTTGACTGCACATTTTGTTGATGACGAATGGAAGTTACAAAAGAGGATTATAAATTTCTGTCAAATTGAGAACCACAAGGGTGATACGGTAGGAAGAGAAATCGAGAAATGCTTGAGAGAGTGGAGAATTGAAAAAGTTTTCACAATCACAGTAGATAATACAAGTTTGAATGATGGAGCTATTACTTATCTTGAAAGGAAATTAGGTGCAAGAGGTGGGTTGGTGTGTGGAGGAAAGTATATGCAAGTGAGATGCTGTGCTCATATTTTTAATTTGATAGTGAACGAAGGAATTAAAGAGCAACAAACTTCAATTGAAAGCATTAGAAATGCTGTCAGTTATGTTAGGTCTTCTCCTCAAAGGACTAAAAAATTTAAAGATTGCATTGAGGGCGAGTTAATTGAATCTAAAAGTGTTGTGTGCTTGGATGTTCCAACTAGGTGGAATTCTACCTATCTAATGTTGGAACATGCCGAGAAATTTGAAAAAGCTTTTGATAGACTTTATGATCAAGAACCTAATTATCTTAGACGGTTTGGAGAGGACAGTGGGGGAAAAAAGAAAGTTGGTCCACCAATACCACTTGATTGGCAACATACTGATTATTTATTGACTTTTTGAGAATATTCTATGAGATAACTTTGAGTTTCTCATATTCTTTGCGTGTTACATCGAACAAATATTTTCATGAAATTGCATCTGTTGCTTCTCAATTAACATCTTGGAGCCAAAATCATTCTGAATTGTTAAGAAGCATGGCATGTTCTATGAAACATAAATATGATAAATATTGGGGACCGGTTGACAAATTTAATCCATTGTTACTTTTTGTGGTTGTATTGGATCCTCGGTACAAACTAGATTATCTCTGTTGGTGTTTGGAGGATGTTTATGACAAGGAAGTGTCTACTAGTATGACTGGTTTTGTTAAACTCACATTAGACACGTTGCATAAGTTTTATGAAAAAGAGGTTGCCGATGATAAAGGGAGGGATGATGGTGGAGATTCATCTAGAGATAATTTTGATGACAATATTAAAGTCTCAGCTGGTGCCAAGGACGTTTCTGAAAATAGAGTGAATATGTGGAAAAAACAAAAAAGAGAGAAGGCTAATGCAGATAGCACGTCAGATGTGGAGAGATACTTGGCCGAGGATACTGTGGAAGATGAGAATTTTGATAGGCTTGGTGGAAAGTGAATGCTTCAAAATACATAATTCTTTCTCTCATAGCCCGTGACATCTTAGGTATTCCAGTTTCAACTGTTGCTTCTGAATCATGCTTTAGGACTGGTGGACGTGTGGTTGATGTCTTCCGTAGCTCTTTGTCACCATTAATGGCTGAAACTTTGATATGCACTCAAAGTTGGTTGTGCCCTTCTAAACAAAGAGATGGAGATCAAGAGTTTGATTTATTTGATAGCAGTTAGAAGATTGTTGAAGGTACATTTATGATATTTTTATTATACGTGACTTATTTATTTCAAGTAATAATCTTTTATATGAAAAATGAGTAACTTTATATGTTTTGTAGGTTTCACTAATGCATCCACATCACAAGGAACAAGTTGACAACATTAATGGCTATTGATGGATGATGGTTATTCATGTGGAATTATTGTTTTGTAAACTTTAATATTTTGATTTGTTTAGTTATTATAAGACTAAGTTAATGTTTTATATTTAGAATGCATAAGAATTTAAGACTAATGCATAATATTGTATTGTTTATATTGATTTAAATATTTAGTGCTATTAGACAATATTAGTATTGATTGTGGTTATGTTTTAATTTTAGAAAAGGTAAGGTAATGTGAATGGCCCGGTTTTCACCCGGTATAGTCGTGGCCCGAAAGGGTATAGGTTTCATTGGGTCTAGGGTCGGGTTCGGGTCTCATAAATGGGCCCGATACATATTTCGGGCCGGGTCTGGGTCACGTCAAACCCGGTTTCACCCGGCCCATGCACACCCCTAGCTGGTACAACAGTACGAAGGTGTGGGGATTCGTGCTACCATTAGTTATTTTTCAAGAATCTAATCTACTAATTCCTTTCAAATGGGAAAAAAAAGTAAGCTACTATTTCGTGTTAAATTAAATCAACCTCTTTCACAGCCTAACGGGACAAACACACTGCACTATAAAATTGTTGATAACCATAAGATTACTATATTAATCATCCAATCTTATATATTATTGTTGTAACATCTTTACTATCAGAATATCACGCTTCTGGTTGTGCCACTCTGATAGCGAGGATATTACGACGACTTTTATATACTTAATAATAAAATAGGAGTCTTTCACTCGAAACCAAACCACTATTTTCTTTAAAAAACCGAAAGTTCTTTTTCTTGAAAACGAACATGCATATACAGATATACAAACACTTCCTACACAAGTAACTTATAAATATTATATAAATACAAAATACACAACCTTATCCCTCTTACACAATTATAATGACAAAGGTGAGGGAAAAACTATAACTAATATATATACAAACAGAAACAGCACAGCTAAGGACTTAGCAAAAACTTCATCAGCTTCCTCGTCCATCCTGAAAAGAGAAGTCTATAGGTGGATGAGAACATCGTCCTCGCAGGTTCTCAGTAGAGGGTTTAAGAATTGTCATAAGAGGATATGTATAAAAAGAAGAATGAATTTTCTCAAAACCAACAATTTATTATTCAAAACCCGAATTCATATTTCAATTTATAAGAGATTCAATCAAACATAATCTCCAAAAGATTTCACCACATACCACAAGCCATTCTAGGTAGACTTACCGATAATTCAACTAATTATGGCCTCCGGCCCAAATCATAAACATACAACAGCCTTCGACCCAACATATAAGTAAACCACGGCCTCAAACCCAACATACAACTTCCATAATTCTCCATTTCAATTTCATTCTTAAGTTCAAAACATTTTCACTTTCTTTACAACACACTATTCAACACCTTTTCCTCAAATCCTTTTCCTGTAAAATCAATACCACTTCTTTATGACATTTTCCAAAACCTTCAAAATAATTCCACTTAAAAGCAATTTTTCTTTTAAAACTCAATCCTCACTTAACCGAAAAATTTCAAACTACTTCAAACCATTTCAAGATTCAAACCTCTCTCAAAAGTCAACCGAAAATTATTTATTAATTAAACTCCTCAGCAAGGCCTCTAGACTTTAGGGGAGCGACAACCAATCTCATCTTTTTTAAACAAACTTACAAAACTTTCTCAAGTATTAAAATATCAATTTAAAGTATCCTCACTGTCTCCAACCGTCGTCAAAATTAAATGAGTTAAATCATAAACTAATTTCAAAACTATTTCAAGATTTAAAACTTTTCAACAAGGTTTGAAGTCATACTAGTTAAAAATTAAAAATCCTAATTGAAAATCCCAAAAGCATTTATCCTCAAATCCATTACTTTAATTACTCTAAAATCTTTAAAAGTACTTAAGACATATCTCTTTTGATAAAATTAATCAAACCAAACTCATTTTTTCCTTTAGCCAAAACTTCCAATCCATTTTCAAAACCATAACCAAAACTCCCGAAACTCTTCAAAACAGAATGCTTCAATTGAATAAATCAAGTTCAACTTTTTTATAATTAATCAAAACCCAAAATAGTTAAATTATCATTATTAAATTTTACTTAAATGCTTATAAAAATTTTGACAGTACATCCCCTAAAACTCGGACTTTGCCATCATTCATGGGTCCCATCCAAACCAGATTCTGAGCAACTATGTGATGCCGAGCACTCATGAGACAGAGCTGCCCGCTGCTATGATCACCCTCATCTGGTGTGTGATGGAGGGTAAGGACCTGTATCTTCCACGATTCATCCGGTATTACATGGCCAAGGTCCATGTCAGAGGCACTCTCCCTTTCCCTTATCTGATCACCCAGCTCAGCCGTCGAGCTGACGTGCCCTGGGAGCTTGCTAATGAAAAGCCACCTGCTGCAGACTGCAAGAAGATTATCCCTCACAGCAGGAAGTTTCAGGCTTTAGGTTACAGACCCACATTCCTCACCGCTTCTGATGAGACAGCCACATCTTCAGCTGCCCCTTCTTCATCCACTGCTGCACCAGCTACCACCACTGCACCCCCGCCTGCCTCAAAGTCCATCTACCACTTCGTGCACCGCCTATTTCAGCAGCTAGACTAGATGGAGCGCCGCAACAAGCGGCGATATGAGAGATCTGAGCGTCGCAACAAGCGACGCTATGAGCACCTCAAGTTGATGATCCGATCCGGCAGTGACATCCCCTCCGAGCCTGACACCCCTTCTGATACATCTGAGGTGGAGGAGGATGATCACGAGGAGGAGGCACCTACCCAGGCTGAGCAGGCAGGACCAGAGCAGGCTGCGCCACAGCATGAGGAGCCACACCAGATTCAGGCCGCAGACCCAGAGATTCCTCTACAGTCAGTGCCTCCACTGCAGCAGACAGATCCTCCTACGCTTATCCAGTCTGCAGACCCTCAGACCACCACAGAGACTCCAGCAGCCCATCCTTCCGGTGATGACACTTCTTCACACCCAACTTGAGTGAGCATCGAGGACGATGCTATATTTTAAGTGTGGGGAGGTCGCCATCCCTGGCTTATCTTTTTGGTGAACCACTATAAACTCTTTTTATCTTATTTTATTTATTTTTCTGTATTTTTATTTTTATTTTTATTTTTATTTTTTCAGTACTTGCACATTGTTCTTTTGCTGTATTTTTACTTTATTTTCGCATTTTGCACTTTAGTTTATATCTTAGACATTTAGTTTAGTTTGCAATTCTAAACTTATTAGTTATGGAATATGTGGATTAATTAGTATAGTTTACCCTTTTAGCATATAATAGTTTGGTTTAATTGAAAATAAAGGAAGTAAACTAGAGACTTTAACAGAATCAAACATCCACACACCTTGTATATATAGCATTACATGTTAGTTAGTTAACAACATTTCTTCAAGGAGGAACACTAAGATTTTAAGGACCACCCTAAGATTTACATTGAAAATAATGGGAACTCTTGATTTCTACTTGCATGACATACATAACTGATATATGGTTTTTGAGCTGGAGAACACACAGCCTGTGAGTTTCGAGCTTAATTGTATGGTTACATTCAAACCATAAATTTCATTCCTGTGTGTTTTGCCCTTCTTTTTCATTCTGATGTTCTTTACTTTGTTTTAATCTATATGTCCAATATAGAATATAGATACATACCAAGAGATGATTGAGGCCATCATTTGAATTTTTCCTCACTTATCCCAAATTAGCCTACCTTTTACATCATCATTATTAACCCCCTTGAGCTTTCTAATCCCCTCTTGTTCTATAACCACATTACTAGCCTTAAGCAGAAAAATAAAATAAAAAAAAATCCCAAGTTGAATCCTTGGTTAGCTTAAGATAGATATTGTGTACAATTTAAGTGTGGAAAATTTTATGGGAACATGGGATGATAGAAACAAAGTAGGGATTTAAAATGAATAAGTTATTTCAGAAATTTGGGAAGCATGCTCATGTGAAATCAAAACAATTAAACTACCATGTGCATATATATATATATAATTTCAGTATTTAGATAAGGGGATACAAAAATTCTCCAAATGCAAAATAAAAAAATCAATGCACATGGGACAAAATTTCAAAATTAAATTGAATGCATGAGCTTGTAATACAAAGTGGAAAAATTTGGGTAAATAGGTAAAGGAACTTTAAAATTATATAAAGTATGTATGTTAGGTGAGATCTTAGACTAATCAAGGATTCACTTTGTTAGCCCACTTAGCCTTATACATATACCTTTACCTTTACCTTGGCCCCATTACAACCTTAAAAAAGACCTCATGATTTTTGTATGTCTGTATTCCATAATTGTTGATTGGTTAGATGAAGAACAAAGTTTTAGAAAGCAAGGATAAAAAAAAGAATAGAGTGAATAACCCAATAAATACTGAGTGACTAGAGAGTAAACACAAAATCCAGTGAGGGTTCAATAGCTCATCACTATATATCTCTGCTTAATTGTTAATTGTCTTGCAAGTTTGTGAAATACTTTTGCCCATCTCAATTGTAAAAATGCTTTAACATTATCTAGGGTTTGGCTATGCATACATGATTCCTTGAGAATATGAATTAATTTAACTACATGTAAGTTTTATATACAAGTGAATAAAAATTAGAATTGCATGACTCATTTAGGTAGCTTGCATTTAGAATAGATTGCATTGCATGAAATTCCACCACCTTACCTTATTCTTTACCTTGGATTTAGCATGAGGACATGCTATTGTTTAAGTGTGGGGAGGTTGATAAACCCATATTTTATGATGTATTTTGTACTCAATTTAAGTGATTTATTCAATCCTTCACCCACTTATTCATGTAAATTGCATGGTTTTACTTTCTCTTACTTATTATGTGATATATGTGAAAAACATGTTTCCTATGCTTTAAAAATATTAATTTTGATTACCCTTTTATTACCATTCGATGCCGTGATTTGTGTGTTAAGTATTTTCAGATCTCCTAAGGCAGGAATGGCTTAGAGGACAGAAAGGAAACATACAAAAATGGAGTTTTGAAGAAAAAGTTAGCGATGCGAACGCGTTGACGACGCGGCCGCGTGCCCAGTGCGAAAAGGCAGCGACGCAAACTCGTGACTGACGCGGACACGTGCCTTGAGCAGAACGCAATTGACACGTACGTGTGACCGAAGCGAACACGTGACAAGGAAAACTCCCAGATGACGCGACCGCGTGACCCACGCGGACACGTGACAGACGCCACGTGCAGAAATTGCAGAAAACGCTCCCAGCGATTTATGGACCCTTTTTCGGCCCAATTTTGAATCCAGAAACCCAGAATATAAGCCAGAGAATGGAGGAATCAAAGGAGGATATATCATTATTCACCTTTCATAATTTAGATGTAGTTTTTAGAGGGAGATGTTCTCTCCTCTCTCTTAGGTTTTAGGATTAGGATTCCTCTTAAAGGATTTAGGATTTCAACTTCTTCTCAGGTTCAATATCCCTTTTACTTTATATTTCTCTTTTACTTTCAGATACTTTAATGCTTTTATTAATTACTTATGTTGCCAAATTGGCTTATGAACCATTCATGTTAGGATTTTCTTTATTTAATATAAATTGAGGTATTTTAGATTTATGATTCTTATTTAGCTTTTTATATTCTTGGCTTTAATTGATTAACTGGAGACTCTTGAGTTATCAAACTTATCGTGGTTGTTAATTGTTATTTTTACTAATTGAATTGAATTTCCCTAACTCTAGTCCTTTCTTAGGAGTTGGCTAGGACTTGAGGATCTAACTAATTAGTCCACTTGACTTTTCCTTACTTTAGTAAAGGTTAACTAAGTGGGATTAAAACTCAATTCTCATCACCATTGATAAGGATAACTAGGATAGGGCTTCCGAATTTTCATACATTGCCAAGAGTTTTATTAGGTATTAATTTATTAATTCCTGCAATTTATTTTTCTTGTTCAAACCTTTTAAAACCCGAAAACACTGTTTTCCATAACTAATAATAAGAACACCTCCCTGCAGTTCCTTGAGAAGACGACCTGAGGTTTAAATACTTCGGTTATCAATTTTAAAGGGGTTTGTTACTTGTGACAACCAAACGTTTGTACGAAAGGATTTTTTGTTGGTTTAGAAGCTATACTTGCAACGCGATTATATTTGTGAATTTCTTTACCGATAGAAAAACCGATCGTCAGCCCCTACCTCGATTGCAACTTAACTACGCGACAACCCCATCCATCTCCCAACCCGCAGCAGCGGCAGCCGCAACCACAACTCCATATCGCTCCCACAACAACAACATTAATTCCAAATGCGACATGCAAGAATCGAAACTCAACCCCATGGCAATAATGCCGCAAAAATCTCAACAACATATAACGGAACAACTATTAAAAAGATTTTTCGGAGCAAAGGCAACTCACTGAAATTAAGAGGAACAAGAAAATGGAGCGCAACAGCTCCAGTGACCCTCACTGGCAATGACAGAATCAGCGTGAACTAGAAACCACTTAGAATAAAGCTTACACAGGGGATTTCAACCGAGCCAGAACCAAACAGCAGGGAAAGCTTGCAGCGGTAGCGCCGGTGGCATCAGCGGCAACTGGGTGCACAGCGGCGACAAGAACCCATCCTCTTCCTCACGTTCTGCTCGTTCTCTCCTCGGCTCCTCTCCACGGTGAACCAGGTGCAACGGTAACCACGGAAGCAGTGGAAAGAGCGATGGCCATGGTAGTAGCAAGGCGCAACGGCGGTGACAGCCATTGACAATAGCGGTGGTGATGAGACACAGCTCCCCTTGATCGCATTTTCAATGGTAGAAACTCCCTCTCACTTGCGCGAGTTCCTCGGTGACGGCGATAGCAGATTGACGGCGTCACGGTAAGCTTTGGCAACAACATCAGCATCGGCGATGACAGTGAGACTGCAACAGCAGCGTCTCCTCTCCCTCGCAAGCTCTCTCTTCTGTTATGCGCGGCTGAGTCTCTTTCAACACTTGCCTCTCACCCCACAATGACGGCGGCGACGATGGCAGTGATGCCTACCGGCGCTATCTATCTTCTTCTTCTGATTCTCCTCTACATGCATAGTGGAGCTCTGTGTGTGTTGTGCGGCGGCTGGGAGGGGGAAAAGTGAGTGGGTGTGAGGAAGTTAGGATTTTGTTTGGGCTAAATTAGGGTTTGGATAGTTTTAGTTGTAAACTCTGGGTAATTAGTAAATAATTAACTAATAAATTAATTATTATTTAAAGAAATTAGAAACTTAAATTTTATAGTTTAAAGAAGTAGAAATAATTAAAATATGAATTTTGACACTAATTTTAAAGAATTGACCCAAAATTAGGCCGAACGGGCTGAACTAAGCAAACCGGACCCATAACATGTCCAAGGCCCAACCCAAGCCCACAATTAATAAGAGCCTCAGCTCTTCTTCCCTTGTTTCATAATGAAACATGTTGGAAAATTGATGAAGGGAGCAAAGGGAAATCAAAACCCTTGTTCCAATTTCAATTCCATTTATCTTTCAATCCGGAGCTTCGATTGACGAGCCGTCAGCAGCTATGCGTTTATCTCGAAATTCTATACAAAGTCCACTAACCAATTTGGTAAGAAATTCACTTTTTCTTATCCAATTCTTCCCTCTTCAGTTTTGAATTTAAGGAATTTTGATATTGAAGATTATGTGGTTTTGACGTTGGATTTTGTTCACCTGAACCGTGGGTAAGGTAAGAAACTCCTAATTCTTGGTGGATTTACAATTTAGTGAACTCTATATTGATTTTAGTGATAATATATGATATTATATGAAATTTAGATATTGGTTGGAGTTGATTGATGAGGTGGAGCAAGTAATGCAGAGTTGAACTTGTTGGATTGAGAATTGGAGTTTGGAGCTTGTGGTGAGAAGGACTTTTGAGGTGCTTTGTGGCTTTATGAGTAATCGGCTAAGGTATGGTTTTGGTTTCTCGTAGATAATATACAATGTCTTGTGAAAACTTAGGCTAGATGATCATAGGATAAGTTGTGTGATATGGAAGATTGAGGATTAGTGACTTGTTGTTTGTATTGTTGAGTTGAGTGGTTGGATTGTATGTTGAATGTATATGAATGTGTGTTGTATGATTGGATATGATGATGATTGTTGATGGCACAAAATGTGATGTATGACAATTGTGATAATGAATATTGGTGAGATTTGGGCCCAATGCCGTGACCGGCAAGTCTGGGTAAGTATAATGAATTTAGATTGGCGTGGTTTGTATGTTGTATGTTGAGGCACGGATATGATGTATGTGAATGTGAGTGGTGTTGATTTAGTTGAGGTATTATAGAAAATATGTATGGAAATTGTGGTATATAGTGGGGGGTTTTGGAAGTTAGTATGTTGTGAGATGAATATTATGGAATGAACGAAAAGTGTTTAGATATGTTTTAAATATCGTTGGTTTGAGCTGGAACTTGAAGCATTGGTTTTTGAAATGGAAAATTGTGAAAATACGGGGTTTGAGATTTTTTATGCAAAACTTGGTTTTTGGCCGAACTTCGATGAGCCATAACTTGGCTTCCGGACCCTCGATTTCTCTCAAACTTAGTTTATGAGAAAATTGGATCCGTGAAGATTACGCCGTTTGAAGAATGGATGAAAAATAATTTTTAACAAAAAAGTTATGCGCGTCAGAAGTTGGATGTGAAAAATGTAAATTCTGCACTGTTAGCAGCTTTTTAAGGAAAATGAAGGGGGCGCGTACACGGAAGTGTGGCTGACTACGCGGCCATTCGCCTCTGTCCAGTGCACTCGCGTACGCGGGCAAGGGTCGCGTGGGAAAATGAGGCACACACGTATGCGGGACATGGTTCGCGTACGTGGGACCCTATTTTTTAGCAACTTGAGTTTTGTGATTTAAACATGATTTCGAACCTCTAAACCTCTATTTTTACTCTCTAAGATCCTAAAGCTAAATTCTAAATCATAGTGAGGGGTTTAAGCCTTGAGAGGGTGGTAACTTGAGAGTGAAAAAAGTTTGAATTAACGAGTTATGGTTGAGGAAGCGCAGAATCAATGAGGAAGTATGAATGATGACGGAATTGAGAATGATGAGGTTTGACTTGTGATTGTGAATGGAATTTGAGTATGGTCGGATTTGGCTGAGATGACAAGGTTTGGGTGTGATTCCGCTTGCGCGTTACCTCAAAAATTGTGTTGGCACTTGCATCAGGCAAGGACGGAGGTTCCATCCCGTTTTGCTTGTGGTTGCGGTGTCGTGACGGGAACGGAGGTTTTATCCTGCCCGTAGTGAGGATGAGGTTTCATTTTACTCACGAGGTTGGCAAGTTGAGGATGGAGGATTCCTTTTCTGTCGTGATGTGGATGTGGGAAAGGTAGAAAGACACTCTCCTTCGCATAGTTGTTAAAATAGGTGAACTGGATCCTATACCGATCCGGTCAAATAATTGGACCACATAAGGTAAAAAACCGGTCAAATCCGGAGTGAACTGGTAGAAACCAGTCAAACTCGGTAAAGACCGGTCCGACCGAAGCACTTCAGTTTCAAAATTTTCTCAAAATGAAAGAGATGGGGTTCGAACCCCCCTCCTCAAGGAAAGAAGTGGTAGTCTTTACTAATATATATGCAAATTAAAATACATACATACATACATATATATCCCCTCCTTAAGGAGAGAAATGATAGTAACAACCCTTAGGCTATCTTGATTCTTATTTATATATGTGCAAATTAAAATACATAGGCTGCGTTTGTTTTGTAGACAGGACAGGACATGATACTAAGACAGAGACACCAAAAATTACTTTTTATGTATTGTGTTTGAATACAATGGACAGACACTAATGTAATGTCTAGTATTATATTTGGATAAATATAAACAAGATTAAAATATAATATAAAATTACTAAAATAGACCTATCTAATAAAATAGATAGAATTTTTCACAAGATAATAAAAAGGGATAATAGGAGAATAATGAAAAATAACTATGGACAAAAAAGAAAAAAAATTTATTGAAAATTCCGTGTCTACCTTCCTATTCCCGTGTCCATCCGTGTCCTTCATTTAGAAGTGGACAAAAAAAAAAGTGTCCCAGAGACATTTTATCTAGTGTCCATGTCTCTTTATCCAAACACGTTTTACATATGTATTGTTCATGTCTCTGTATCCTGTCCACAGAAACAAACACAACCATATAAATATCTTTCAGCAAATAATTTATTTCTATTTAATTTATTTTAATTTTAGTTATAAACTCATTCATTCTTAAATTAATTATATTTTTATTTAACAATAATTATAAACTCACTTATTTTTTCTTTTCATAATTATATAATATCTATTAATATCTATTATACTTATAGT
>NC_029788.2:19456114-19459404 GCF_000816755.2 Arachis ipaensis
AATTATATAATATCTATTAATATTATTTTTCAATAAATACTTGTAGTATATAATAGTATAATAGATATAAACTAATTAATAAATTATTAAAATTCGAAAATAATAGTTATTTTATTAAAAAATAAAATAAAAATATTTATGATAGAGTAAAATTAACAAAATACTTATTGTTCCTGTTCTATGTTGTTTTAGAATAGTTAGATCTTTTTAAAATGTTAATGAAAATATGTATTTTAAATTTTTGACTATGTTTTGTTTTTTATTTACATGGGACCGGGTCAACCGGTTCAACCAGTGATCCACCGATTGAACCAATGTCCCAGTGACCCAGTAACTTGACCGGTTTGATTACCGGTTTGGTTCTGACAACTATGCTCCTTCGTATTATTTTCTCCCACATTCTTCTTTGGATGCAAGGTGGAAAGGCACACTCCTTCGATGTGAAAAGGCACACTCGCTCCTTCGTGATACCTCCAGGAAAAGGTGGAAAGACACTCTCATTCGTTAAAGTTCCTCCTGGGATGCGCAACCTAGAGACAAATATCCGGGTTAGCTACTGGATGTGTCGGGTTCTGACAGTTTAACCGACATGTGAGCTCACGGTCAGTAGGATAGACAGACATCATATGCATATGTGTGTTCTGTTTGATTGTGCATTTAATTGGGCTTGCCTATGTGATTATTATGCTTACTTGCTATATTTGCTACCTACTATATCTGTATTCTACTTGTGTCTGCTTTGTCTGTATTGCTTATCTGTGTACCAAAATTTTGGAGGATTGGAGGACAGGGAGAAAATTGAGGGATTAAGTTAGAAATGAGTTAGAATTAAGAGCCTTAGACAACATATCCTGCTTATGGTTTTCTGTTTAGTCTTTAAGTTTTAAACCTGAGTGTCGAAGTTCTAAGATTACCTCTGACTTTTCCGAGGCCTTATATATTATGTATGTGGGCACCACTATCATGTTGAGAACCTCTGGTTCTCATTCCATACAGTGTTGTTATTTTTCATATGCAGGTCGAGAGGCACCTCACTAGACATTTGGATTTATTCTGCAGCAAAGTGGGACCTTTGCATGTAGTATTTTGCTATGTTTAGATATATTTATATGTATAGAACTCTCCCTGTATATATGTTTTACTTTTGTCCCTCATAGAGGCTTTTGATGGAGACATAAGATCTGTTTTAAGTATTTTGGATCTTAGGATTGTATATATTTATATAAATATTCTCTGGCCAGCCTTAGCTTCGCAGGTTGAGCCCGGAGCTTGAATATTTTGTATCCTTAACACTCCACTCTTATTATACATACATATGTATCTTTACTTTTTTCGTAAGCAAGTTTCTGTCGTTTACGTGAGCGTTGCGCTTCTTGTTTTGCGACTTTTGTTTAATCTTTCCTTCAAAGGCTCCTCGGTATAAATTCCTTTCAACTATTATATATATATTTTACTTTTAGAGGTGATAATACCTTGTTACCTCAGCTTTATGACTTAAGCATAAGACTCTGTGTGGTAGGGTGTTACATCTCTAGCTTTCCAAACTTCTTAAATCTTACCATCGTCATGCTTTGATTTCTCTTTTCAAATGAAACTCAGCCTTGTCTCTACTAGATTTGCCTCCACCATTGTAATTTTCAAAAGGTTTATATTGATAAAGGAAAAATTCAAAGAGATAATTATAAATGAGAAGTGGTATTTATACAAGAAAAATAAGATTGACAAAGCTGAGTTTATTACAAAAAAAAAATTTTGAGTGAAAAATGATGGTAAAAAATTAATTATATTCTTGCTTTTATAAATTCTAGTTCTTTATGATGTTTTAAGAAGTACAAACACAGATGCACGTACCTACTCTTCATTTGGTTCATGAGATGTAAAATTTAATAATCAAAAAGATAAAAAATGCTATATATCTCTATAAAAAAAAATAAACAAGAGTCATCATCTTTTTATAATATTATGCATTCAATATTAATTTAAAAATAGACAAAAAATTCCTTTATTGTTTAGTANNTCTAATAAAGAAAAAAGGAGAAAAGTAAACATTAAATTTGCAAGTTTTTTTGATGGTAGAAGTGTTTTTGATGATTATGACTCTTTGAATGATAAAGACATAGTCGATGTAAAATCTTAGTGATCAATTCTTGGCGGTAAAGTAAAGTTTTTTCAATCAATTGCTTTTAGACTACTTGGACAACCAAATTAATTTTTTTGTTGTGAATAGAATTGGAGTATTTATTTCTTTATCCATTCTCTAAAAAAAAAAAAGTTGAAGCCTAAACGTGCAGAAAATTTAGTATTTGTCCATACTAATCTTTATCTTCTTTAAAAAAAAACTCCACAATACAATGAAAGAAACCACAATATGAGATATTGCTAGAGATAATTTTTCTCTAATTGATTAAAAAACGGTGTCTTTAAAGTTGTTCATCTTTCTCTTGATGAACCGGAGTTAAAATGAATAACTTTTCTAAAGATGAAGATATCAACTATATATGATAGAGAAATACAGTATGATTTTAGATTATTTTTTGTGTGTATACATATAATATACAATATTCTTACTAATTCTATTCAGACAAATAATTAAAATTTTATCTTTTGAATACTTATATATTTTAGAAAAAAATGTATATCATATAATTGTTTTTGAAAATAATTATTAATTTAATATTAATAAATATATATTATTTATATATTTGTATCTCTGTGTCCGATAATTTTTTATAATTGGTGTGTCGCCGTATTTTTATCGTGTTGTATTTCGTATCTATGTCCATGTCCGTGTTTTATAGTGTGAGACATTAAATATATATTAAATTCATCTTTAATTTTTTGAAAAATAAAAATGCTATATACATTAAAAAAAACAAAAAATTAAACCAATTCATACATCATCATCTGGTGAGAACCATTTTAATTACTAATTTTATTAAATGTGTGTCATTTATTGGTTTTCTTTTCCCCCGTAATAAAAGAGTGCAATTAATTAAGAGAGATGAAAAGATATAATAGTCAAAGAGGACCAATAAATGAGGTTCAGCTATATATACACGATAAAAGCCAAGGCTATTCACAAGAAGAATGCTCTACAACACGAAAAAGATTCCAGGAAATCATATTGTACGTAGCAAATTACCGAAAATAGTGGCACTTTCTAAACCAAGTCTTTGTCCCATCAAAAATTAATACTAATAATTAAAAGAATTTAATTTCAATGGACAAAGAATAAATATTTTATATAATTATTTAATTAATTATATTATTTTTAGATTATTATTTATATA
>NC_029788.2:19459824-19463018 GCF_000816755.2 Arachis ipaensis
ACTGCTCTTTTTTAATATTGAAATTATCTAATAATGAAAAGAAAGAGAACGCAAAATGTTTGTCTTTTAATATTAAAAAATAAGCCTATAAGGTATACACCTAATATGTGTATAAAAGAAGGTGTTTGTTATGGTGCCTAAATTCTAAATTTAAAAGTATAAAGTTAAAAAATTTTAAATATTTTAAAGTTACTATAAAAAGTAATTTAGACAAAAGTTAGGCACCAAACAAAAGGCACCATACAATTCGCCATAAAAAATGCTACCAATGTTATTTTTTCATATAGAACTAACAATCATAATGTTACTACACTTTTTGAATACATTATGTTACTTTCTTGCAGTGATATAATTAAAAAAAATGACATATATATGTTTAAGTGAATTATCTGAACATATTATTGTTGTTATTTTTTTAATAATCAAAATATATAAATATGTGATTATAACTCAATAATTATATTAGCAAAAATTATGTTGTATAAATTTTGCAGTTAACTACTGAAATTGTAGAATAATACAAATTGCTTTATATAATAATGATGCTTGTGAATACGTTTCTGTTCTTTCTTTTTATGTATACAAATGTTGAAAGTACCTTACAGTTTCCAGCACATATTACACATGACTGAAATTAAGCATTCAACACTTTTAGCAACGGATTTCTTGTGATACCAAAGTTGCCTGTGCCAAGTTTGACCAAATTAAGCTCAATTTTACCTGCCGGGAAATGCTGAAACTGAAAGTAATGCCAAAGTTACAATTTCCTACTTCATGATATGAATTTTATCTTGAATTAATTAAGTTCATTATTCATTGATATATATAAGACAAATTAATTATGGTTGTGCTACAATTGAAGTAACTGAAATACCTGGCACCTTTTTTCTTGAGGGTCCTTTTAATAAAAGTCTCTAAGAACTTATTTATGAGTTTTATTTTCAGGGAAAGGAATCATGAAATTATTGATTCGTACACCTTTGTGTTGAAATTTAAAAAAAGAAAAACTCTGTCATCATCATAATCCTAATTCTCAATTCAAATATGTAAAAAGATTGTGATATAAGTTTTCTTGGTCAATATTTATTTAATTTAAAAATTTCTTTTTATTTCTTTATTTGTGTTCAGCTATTTTTGTTATTCATATTTACTTCTTTTTCTCTCTTCATTTTCATGGAATTCACACATCCGAAAATCAAGCAAATTTTTTTATGCATGGTATCCATCCCATGCATCCAAAAATAAATAAATAAATAAATTTGGCAAGAAGATCTCAACTCTCAAGTAAACCATTCTGATTCTTAGCCAAACTAGCCAACAATAATCCCTCACCATCATGAATAATTCAGATACTACTGACGCTTTTTTATTATTCAATTATATTAGATCGATGTATATTAAAATTAATTATTAAAAAGAATTAAATAACATATATATTTATCTATATTTATATATAATATTATGAATGCTTTTAGTATATAAATATATTTTTGTTTATTATTAATTAAAGATCACACTAAATACACACACCTCGTGTAATTGAGATACTTATTATAATGACCATGAAATTTTTACAATACTAATGTACATATTATTAAGGTGAATACTCACATAAAATTACTATGATATAAAGATAATAATTAAAAATTATGAGATCATGCAACGATTTCGAATTCAAGCGAAAACAACTTTATGTACTTAGCTACCTATCATGACTAATCATCAAATCCTATATGGTTCAAACTTCAATGACTAACCCCAAGATTTCTCACCATACTAACCAACTCCAGGGAAGATGAATCTTCAGCAGAATGGTGGTTGTTGTTGTTATTGTTTTGCTGAGGAATAGCCTTAGCTTCCAACATCTTAGTATACATGCCATAAACATAAGAGCAAAACCCCCACAAACATAAAACAGTGGCCACAGCTTTCAACCCACCAAACTTCTCTCTCAAAAACACAACGCCTCCCAAAACATTCATGGACAACAGAGCCGTCATGCAAATCCCTCCGGTCAACGNTTCTCACCATCTCCAGGGAAGATGAATCTTCAGCAGAATGGTGGTTGTTGTTGTTATTGTTTTGCTGAGGAATAGCCTTAGCTTCCAACATCTTAGTATACATGCCATAAACATAAGAGCAAAACCCCCACAAACATAAAAAACATAAAACTGACCAGCTGATCACCATCTCGTAGCAATAAACCTTTTTGTAGATCTTCTCTACAATGGGAAGGTACAAAGCAAACAACAAACCTGCACTCTGCACTAAAAAGAATCCGATGAAATACTGCTTTTCCGTTACACCTTTGGGTCTTTCTTTGCTTGAATTCAATGCGAGAATGATGGAGCTCAGCGTGATGAGAATCACGGTGTTGAGATTCGAAAAGGTTATCTTTTGCTTTACAATGATGACAGAGAGAATGAGATTAAAACCAAGTTGAGAAGAAAGAAGAAGCGACGAGGTTGAAACTGGAAGATACGAAACCCCCCATGAAAAAAGAAGATTATTGATTCCCAGCATGATTCCAACAAAGATCGATAAAGTTAGAATCTTTTTGTTGAAATCGGTAAAGGGTTTTCGGATGGTGGATTTGAGGAGAGAATATGGGAGAAAAATGGGGATGAGTAAGAGAGGAAATCCCGTACACTGAACCCAAGTTGAAACCCATTTGCTTGAACCTTTGTGGGTGAAATAATACTTTGAAAGCATGCTTGAAGAGACCGAACCCACAAAGAGGAGAAAATAATTCAGAACCAGAAGGGACATGTACCTCTTATTTCTTATGGATTTTTGATCTGTTGTTGCATGCAATTCTTCTTGTGTTTTCTTGTTGCCCATTTCTAATTCCGTTTCTTCTTCTTCTTCAATGTTGTTGATGGATTCGATTTCAAGTGCTTCGTAGTTCTTGTTTGTTGGAGCCATGCTCAGAGATCCGTGCTGGAATGCTGGCTCTTGTGATGGAGTCTTCTCCATGAAAGAGAAGGGAGATTTGATAAACACAAATAAAAAACTGATGGAAGCACAAAATTTATTGGATATAATGATAATAATAATAATCTGGACTCTAATCTATTTATAGCTTGCAAAGATATTATTTGAGGTTATTAATTAATTCTGTATTAAAATTATTTTTTTATCAATAAAATAAAAAATGTATTAATTATTTAAAAAAAATAATGTTAAAATAATGC
>NC_029788.2:19463878-19467201 GCF_000816755.2 Arachis ipaensis
CCCTTCTCTCTTCATCTCCGAGAATCCGCCGTCGAACGCCATTCCCACGGTGGCCAGCGCCGTCGCCGTCATCTCCATGACCAGCTGCATCTCCATCACCATCTCGTAGCAATAAACCTTTTTGTAGATCTTCTCTACAATGGGAAGGTACAAAGCAAACAACAAACCTGCACTAATGGTGCAAAAGAATCCGATGAAATACTGCTTTTCCGTTACACCTTTGGGTCTTTCTTTGCTTGAATTCAATGCGAGAATGATGGAGCTCAGCGTGATGAGAATCACGGTGTTGAGATTCGAAAAGGTTATCTTTTGCTTTACAATGATGACAGAGAGAATGAGATTAAAACCAAGTTGAGAAGAAAGAAGAAGCGACGAGGTTGAAACTGGAAGATACGAAACCCCCCATGAAAAAAGAAGATTATTGATTCCCAGCATGATTCCAACAAAGATCGATAAAGTTAGAATCTTTTTGTTGAAATCGGTAAAGGGTTTTCGGATGGTGGATTTGAGGAGAGAATATGGGAGAAAAATGGGGATGAGTAAGAGAGGAAATCCCGTACACTGAACCCAAGTTGAAACCCATTTGCTTGAACCTTTGTGGGTGAAATAATACTTTGAAAGCATGCTTGAAGAGACCGAACCCACAAAGAGGAGAAAATAATTCAGAACCAGAAGGGACATGTACCTCTTATTTCTTATGGATTTTTGATCTGTTGTTGCATGCAATTCTTCTTGTGTTTTCTTGTTGCCCATTTCTAATTCCGTTTCTTCTTCTTCTTCAATGTTGTTGATGGATTCGATTTCAAGTGCTTCGTAGTTCTTGTTTGTTGGAGCCATGCTCAGAGATCCGTGCTGGAATGCTGGCTCTTGTGATGGAGTCTTCTCCATGAAAGAGAAGGGAGATTTGATAAACACAAATAAAAAACTGATGGAAGCACAAAATTTATTGGATATAATGATAATAATAATAATCTGGACTCTAATCTATTTATAGCTTGCAAAGATATTATTTGAGGTTATTAATTAATTCTGTATTAAAATTATTTTTTTATCAATAAAATAAAAAATGTATTAATTATTTAAAAAAAATAATGTTAAAATAATGCACAGAGAGACAGAAAATTAAGTGGTTGGAGCAATTTTATAAATACGTTACTATTTCTGCAATAATAATATATTTTTCTTGATATTTATGGTCAAGTTATATTAATAGTTATATACCGGGTAGGCGTGTATAGTAATTCTTTCTAGCTATACACTTTTTTTTACTCGCTAAATCATTGAATTATAACTACATATTTTATACTCTAATATTCATATATAGATTTCAAATATTTATATTACGTTAATTTAATCCATATAACAAATTAAAGTATAATAAATTATTTTTGTTTAATATAAAATTTTATAAACATAACCTATATATATATACGATATAAACAATTAATTTAATGATGGGTTTTGGAAAAATAATCACCCCAACAAAAAAAAATGACATCCTTCAAGATGTACCAATTGCTTAAAGGTTAACATCACACCTATGTATCTCTGTTAGTGCATGCTTTTGAAACTGGCAAGATCTCAAATGTATATCATATATATGGTATAAGTATAAATTAATAAATTTCCAAAAAAAATAATGCCATTTACGAGCATTTCATATAATAAAATTAAATATCTCATGAACAGTAAAATAATTCAACTTTTTATTAATGACTATTAAATATAATTATAATATTTTTATTGAAATATTAAATCAAGATATTTAAAAAGTATCTTCAATTCTTCATAATAAAGAGTATCATTAAAAAGTTGAAAATTTGGATCTGGTTTAAAACGTCTTTAAATAAAAGCGTTTGATCTCGTTTGTTGAATAAATTATCATATGTTAATTAGATTTTTCGATACGTGACATAGATTAAATGAGTTATTATATTCTTAATCATTAATTTGACTCTGGTACTAGTTTTTTAATTTGTTTGAAATTTACATTTTTAACAAAAAATTTATTAGAGGTTTATTTTATTTTTTATTATTTTTTATAAATTTTATAATACTATTTTTTTGCTTTTATTTAATTATCATTTTGATCATTTTTCTCATTTTACGAATTTAATAATTTTTTAGGAGTTGAGTTTTTATTTATACTTTTTATAATTCCTTTAATAATTTTTTTATTTTTGAAAATCTATATTTTAATCTACCAATTCTTATTGCTACTCGATCTACTTTTAGTCTAGTAATCCTTATTTATTTTTAAATTCTTTGACTAAAACTTATTATGAAATTGAGATTTTGGAAAAAATTATTTGATAAAGAAATTTAGTTTTATTTGAACTAATATTAGTTTGAATCATTAATATAATTATTTTTCTCTTAGATTTTTAATTTTATTCATAATTTATATTTTTATTATTAATCTATATTTTTTAAAATATATTTATTAATTATGACTAAATAAACAATTAAAAAAATGTTGTTTTTATCATCTTTATACTAGTGAGGTCCTTTGCTAGAACATGGTCTCCAACTCCACAGCACGTAAATTCTGTGTGTCATTATACTCAATTGTAATCTTGGTATTTTCTTTCTTCTGAGTTTGTGCAATTACTAGTTTATTGGATTTGTGCAAATGTTTTTGAGACCTTTGTCAGTTCATGTTAGAGTATAATTAAGATTAATTAGCATTATTTAACATATATGAATATATTATAGGATATTATATTTTTATTATTTCGGTTTTCTTAATATCTATAAATAATACTAATTGATCTTAATTATACTCTAACAACCTTGTTGATTGCTACATTGTATCTTCCATAAACATGGCATGTTATCGAATAAATTAATATTTAGGGTTACAAATATTTATAAAACATAAATAAAATGCACTTTTTTTATTTTTAATATTAGATTAACAATAATATTTTTTTAAATTGTAATTTATTGTGGTATTTTTCTAAAATGTGAAATGATGTAATGTACGAAATACAAATCAGACCTTATGTTCGATATGCCAATCCCATTACTTCTATATACATATTTCTTCTCCTACGGTCATATCTGCCTTATGTTCGATATGCCAATCCCATTGCTATGTGCCCATGTTAAAAAACCAAAAAACAAAATAAGTTAACAAATCGCCATGTAACGAGGGGATGAGAAACAGAAGGAATTAAAGAAAATGTTAAAAGACTTATTTTATTTATGCTTTCACTTTCAATATTTTTTATTTTTAAAATTATTTTAATAATTTAATTTAATTTTAATTTTATTTTAGATTCTACAAAAATGACATATAAATATTTGTGAGATTATACATC
>NC_029788.2:19467494-19482948 GCF_000816755.2 Arachis ipaensis
AATTACTACAAGAAAAATCACTTTTAGCGGCCATTTATTTTGCTTTTAGCAGCAATATATATGGCCACAAAAAATAACTCTAAAATTTTAATATTATTCATTTTTAACGGCCATTACTATTGCCGCCAAAATCCATTTTACCGGCAATTTATATAGTCACTAAATAATTCTAAAATTGTAATGTTATTCACTTTTACCGGCCATTACTATTACCGCTAAAATGTTAAAACTTTTTTTAGTTATATTATACTTATTTTCTTAGAAACAATAAACTACCTTTTTCTTTTAGAATCTCAATTAATTTTTGCTAACAATTATTATTGTTATGCATAATATAAACATACTGAAATTAATTACTACGAAATGAAATATTTTATTAAACTCAAAATATTGATACACAAATTTCTCTTGAAAAATAAAAAATCATGTTACAAATCTAAATAACAAAAAATACTACAAGTCTATAAACTCAAAATGAGCTTCCTACAGGGTTGCTATGTCCCCTTCTGTCTCAACGCCATTGGTAAGATCCATCATCCTTTCCTGACGCTCAGATTTCCCTCCACATTTCGTGCATTTTATCTGCAAAGTATGAGGTGCATGTTTACTCTCCACATTGTTTGAATTAATGGATCTTAAAATGACAGGAATTTATCTATTGCAAAAGCATGACAACACTATATTGGTGCATTATAACACAGGAAAGGGGGAAAACATAATAGTTTAGTAGGTTTTAGTATACAAACATAAATTACCTTTGATCTAAGGTAACCACCGAATGTTAGACCAATTAAAGTAGTGTCCTCTTCCAATGAGCAAAATTATCTATATGTTGTTGAAAGTAGCGTCTAGAATCATTTTCAGAAAGCTTTCCCTGCTGAGCTTGCAGATCCAGAAAGGGTGTAACCGTACACACATCAAACACAACTTTGACATGTTAAACTAATTTTCAAGATGAATATAGCAGAACCAATCTCCAGCATATCCGATAGACAAATAGGATATAAATTCTTACAATTTTATAATATAATTCCCCTCCCATTACAAACTCAAGAATAAACACTGAATATTCTAATCAAGGTAATTAATCAAGGGAAACTCACGTTTGAGACAAAGATGTGAAGTAACAAATGAAAGGCAATAAAAGAATGTGCAACAAGTGGCAGAAGGGTGAAGCAAAAGAGAGAAGACAAGATTTTTCTCTGACCTGCAATCTTTATCAATGTTAAGGCATGCTTCATGCATATTTGTACCTAAGCGATCCATCAAGCTTTCCTCCGCCACACGGTAATTAAAACTTACTGCAATAGCAAATTCCCAATCATATTCATATAATCATAAAGATAAAACATAATCATGTACCTACGTAGGATAATGAGAAATCTATGGACACTGAATTTTTTGTTAAATAATTCTCACAACCTCATCCAAGCTTAGAGGAATTGAAACAGCATGATCAATTGACAAGTTACCTGACCTATTCTTCACGTCAATGAAACCGTCCTTCTTGATTCTTTCTATATAATCTTTTCCAAGTCTTTCTTCAACTCCTGTCTTCAGATCATAGCGTCCAGAGATGTTGACAACTAATTTAACATCATCATATTTAGAAGCATAAAGAAGCACCACTCCACCTCCTGCACCAAGAGTCCAAGATACAGCAACAGTTGAATTATAAGTACAGTTTGTATAAAAATAAAAAGATTAAAAGAATAAATTTATGAAGATGCACCAGTTATTTGGTTCTCAAAACCACACCAGTAAGTTACGTTTATCAAGTACAAATGGAAAGAAAATGACATTCACATTGAGGAGTGGGGCGCATTTCATCAATCTTACCTCACCCCATATGAAACCTGGTTTAAGGAAATATAACAAAATAATCATCTCTAAAATCATAACAACAAACTTACCCCGTATAATGAGTACAAGGAAAACAGAGAAGAGCACGTGGTACCCAAAAAAGAAAGTCGATAAGCCCTATTAGAAAGATGTCCTGGCACCAGTGGAATGAGTGAAAGGGCAACCACAACAAAAACCTATACACATGATATTAAATAAAAGCATCAGCACATAAGTAAACTTTGCAAATCTGTAATTCAAATGCCTCATACAACAAAGATCCTTGTCCTCATGTTTAAAATCTAAGGTCTCATCATTAAAATTTTGAACATTAAGAAAAACAAAGATAGCCAGCAGTAGCAGTGACATCCACTTGTAAGAAAGTCGAAATCAATATTTTCAGCCATTTTCTTTTACTCTTCAATCTGCAGAGTGTATATTAGAAATAATTAACAGAGGACTAGAGGAGACAATAGTTGGGTTTAACTGTCAAATATAATTAACAGGTTCTTTAAAGACTTGGATTAGGACTTCTACAAATCTCAAGACAAATAAAGGAACAACCTGATTGGAAGATTGAAATGACTCTTCTAAAAATATATATAAGTTAAAACACACAAAAAAATTAGATTCAATAAAATATAATTTTTATTACAACAATAACACCCAAATAGCACATACAAACCTTCTCTGACTCAGATAATAATCACTTTAAGTCTTATCCACTTGAATTCTAACAGAGATAAACACAAACACTATAAAATTTTACTTCAATTTTAAATAATTAAAAATCATTCATTATTTTAAATAAAAAATAAATCTTTGCGTTGGTCCTAATTTTCTAAAAGCAAGAAAGAGAAATTAAAGGGGAAAAAAAGCCCTCAATAAAATAAAATATTTTTTTGCATTTTTTTTCCTTGATAGAAAATAGTTTGGCCAACGGTTAACACTACTTACCTCCGAGTCTCTTGTATTCTAATCAAAGCAAAGTTTCTTTATCAATTTCTTGGTCACCCTCTGAGACTCAAACTTCACCTTCCCTGACATACCCTTCACATCAATCCCTCTTATATTTCTTCTCATCATGTCATCCCATTGTAAACAAAGAACAGACTTCTAGATCTTTCAAATTTTACTAAATTAGAACTAAAAAATATTATAAAGACTAACATAAGAAACAAGTATTGCACAAGAGGGATAAAAGAACTGTTTGAACTTTGAACCTTATAATTACATGAATAATAGCATGTCAAAATGGGATAAGAGGAAGCATGTTTAGCAATTAATGAATGAATTAGTGTGTTTTAAGTTCCTCAGTGAATCCAATGAATGAATTAGAGAAACAGAAGAAGTGGCAGTTGCTAAGAAGTTTCATTTTGCAGAAAGAAATTTATGGAGCTATTTGTCATAGAAAGTATATATAAGCACGACTAAATAGCTCCATGAATCTAGAGTGATGCCTAAATATGTTTGAAAAAGCTTAAAAGAAGTCCTTCATGCCACATAGTGACTAACTTGGGATAATAATCAGAGACCATAACCATACATGCAATGCAAGAAAAATTGTTAGAAGTGCCAATATGGTAGATCAAATTGTTAGAAGAATTACTCTTAGAATGAACCAATAGTGCTATGATCATTGAGTTTGCCACCATGTCTGCTGGTATCTGCATCATCATTTCAATTCCACAATCATATATATATAAAGTGAGAGAAGAAAAATGAAGCAATAATTATAAAAATTACCGTTCGTCTGTGTCGGCGTCTCCGCGGCCTCTTCCTTCTCCTTCTCCACGGCGTCTCCCCTTTCTAGCTCGGCACGTCTTCCATTCACAGGTGAAATCGCTGCTCGAGGCCTTCAGCTGGTGCGCCGTGTTGTCGCTGTCGTCTTCCGCTGTCAGTGGAAGGTTAGTGAAACTGTGATTTACTGATTTGAGGTTAGTGGAAAGTTGAGTCTGTTACTCTGTTTCAAGGATTTGAGGTTGAATTTGTGATTTGTGATTTCTTGGGTCTCTTGTAATGCTGTTGATTTGAGTTTCGAATTTGTGATTACTGACTAGTGACTTGTTAAGCTGCTGTTTTGTTATGGCATTGAGTGTTTTGAATTTGGAATTTGTGACAAGTGATTTGTGATTTGTGATTAGTGATTTTGTTATGCTGCTCTTTTGATGGCTCTGTTTTGTACTTGTTAGTTGCTGATGGCTTTGAAATTTTTGTTCAAATTTACTGATGGCTCTGTTTTGTAATTACTAGTTGCTGATGACTCTAAAATATGAGGGGGTTGTAACTTTAGTTAAATCAACACTAATTTAATGGCCACTTTAATTTCTTAAGAAAATCCTTCTCTCATTCACTTTTTAGATTTTGTTCTATGTCTAAATGGGAGAATTTGTAAATTTTTGTGCCTTGCAAATGAATGAATGATGATGCAGGTAACATGAAAGACAAATTTTACCGGATGTAGGTGAAGATATAGATGAGATGTATGATGAATTGTTTAAAAATTATGGAAAAGTGGTATTTAAGAGGAAAGATCAAAAGCCTGCTACTGCAGAGGTTGATGATGATGCCGAAAGCCTATCGTGTAAGCCTCAAAAGCAGTATATTAAACTTGCAACTTCGTTTTTATATGCAGTCTATAACTTTTAGTGGCGTGTGTCTTATATCAGGTTTCTTCTTGTATTTTGATAAAGATCATATGGAAATAAAATCAAATGCTGGTTGTTGCTGAATGAGTGGGGGGTAGCTACCTGTCAATGCCATATATAAATAAACTGAAGAATGATGATGATGGTAGTAGAAGGAGAGTCAAAGTGTATAGGTAGTTTGTGATATGTTATGCTTTCTTATTCAATGACTACTTGTTATGTTGATACCTCAACTTGGAAATAACACTAGATCCCGTTTATGGCTTGCTCAGCAAGAAGAATCTATTGCTAAGAGAGCTCTCTTACAACAGATGATCACAACGTTGCCTAAGATTAAATCAAAAAGGTCATCTTGCAAGGTTCAGGTTCATGTTCAGTTAGCATAATACCACAGAATGATCAACATTTTCTAACTGAACTAGCTCAACATTCTGTTGAAATTGATAATCCTTTGTCTCTTGACATTTCTAAATTAGAATCTGAGGTGTTAAGTGATCCTGTTAACCCTCAAAGTCAAAAATTTAATATTTAGATATTTTTTTTTACTATTTAACCTTTGAGTTTGTATTTGGATAAGATCATATAAATTTGGTTGATGATTTTTAGTGTAGTGTTTTAAATTTGGAAGATATTTTAGGATGTTTATTTATAATTTATTTATTATTTATTCTAAAACGGTTTTTCCGGTTGAACCACTGGTTGGACCGGTTAGACCAATAAACCAGTGAACCAGTGATTAAAGCGGTTTGATGACCGGTCCGGTTTTTAAAACCTTGGTTAAGAGTCATTAGGTGTTAGTTAGTATGGCTCTTCCAATTGTATAAATAAGTATGAATTGCACTAGCAACATAAGTACAATTTATCAAAATCACATTCAGGTTTACCCTTTTCTTCTTCTTCGCCTATGTCGTTGTCTTCATTGTATTCTTCTTCTCCTTTTTTACTTATTATGCCACCATATGCATATGCACCAAGACAGTTATCAGTGTAACCCTCCTTTTTTAATTGCACTCACTAGCCCCTTGCCTATGCAACAGCTTCTCCCTAGAACAAGTCCAAAAAGTGAAACATAACATGGTACTTTTTAAAGTCCCCACCTCCCCTACCTTCTTAAGCCAAATCTCACTATAAACTAGAAGCTCTATTTGCTGCTCATTTTCTGTGTCACAGCGGGTTCTTCTTCTTTGAGTCTCACTTCTTGAATAAGGGTATTTTTATGCCCAAAACAACATCATTTTACTTTGATAATTCCTATAATCCAAACCATGAAACCTATTTACATTAGTTAGCATTCACAGGAAATAGAAACCTACAACTTCAAACTTCTGTGACTATTATCAAATAAAGTAATGAACACCCCTATACCTGTCTATGTACACCATAATACAAGAAAATGATGAAAAAATTACCCTTCAATAATGACAAATAGTCAAATTTCTCTATGAACTCTCTTATCTCAGATTCCACAAAAGAAGATAAAATTAAAAATGAAAACTCAGCCTTCTGAATATTCAAACCAAACAATTAATTGAGCAAAAGGAAAATTCGACAACGGAAAAATATGAGGAGAGGGAGAAGTCGCGATCGTTACCAGAGAGAAACAGAGGAGCAGAGCAGCAACGAACAACGAGCAACAAGTTTGGCCACCAAAGAGAAACAGAGGAGCAGCAACAACCGTTGGCGACGGCGGCAACAACAACAAAATCTTGCTGAATTTCAGAATTAGCAAAAATATAAAATGAAAAACAGAAAATCGAAAAAGTAAAGAGAAAAGATCTACCGGCAGCGACGATCTTGTGCTCCTACGCGCAAGACGGGCGGCGGTGCAAGCGACGGAGGTGCGGTGTTGTGAAGAGGAGGCAAAGGCAGAGCCGAATGCAGCGACAGCATCGTTCGTGAAGAGGCGCTTTCCCTCAATCGACCCAGAGGTTTGGTTTGGGCGTTGCTGCCAGATCTTGAGATGCGTTCGTGGAGGAGGCGCCTTTGCTCGACGGCGGTGGTGATGGCGGCAGCGACGGCTACGACGAGCTTAGGGTTTAGGCGTTGGCACCATTCTTCATCTTCAACATATGTTAGGTCTCTCTTTGAATATCTGAATCAAGTAATCCACACCTTTTTGCCCAACTCGAAGGCTACATTTATTTTTGAGAATAGGATAAGATATTGATAGACAGATATAAAATTGTGTGTTTTTGTATTTTATTTAGTGATAAATTAGAGCAAATTATGAAAATTTAATTTATTTTTATTTTTTTTTCATTCAAAAATTTTGAAATGAAAAATATAATAATAAAAAATATAATTATGAAAAATTAACAAGAATAATAAAAGAAAAAATAAAAAGTAAGTTGTGTCCTTTGTTAGTGTCTCTGTGTTCTTTTTATCACAAAATACACTAATTCAGTATCTCTAAACATATTGTCTTTGTTCATGTCTCTTCTATGTGGATATCCTAAGGTGGATACGATGCTCTCCCTTCATTGTTGGTCTGGATAGGCCAATTTTTTATTTGGTTTAAGGTCCAAATAAGTTTTATCAGTTCATGAAGATGTGTAGAGAGATTGAAGTCACCCTAGCAGATCAGATTAGAGAGAAGTCACGAATTTCAAACCATGGCCAACATGGAGTTGTAGCTAGTGGCGATGAAGGAAACACAGTAAGGAATCCCAACAACAACAGAAGATAGCCATGTAGAAACACAGAGAGCAAGTCGATTCAGAAACGATGAGGTGCGGGAGCAGCATCTTCTTTGCATAGAGAAGGCAATAATACAGTGTTGATTTTTTGGGTGTTTTAGCTTTGAAAATGGAACGCAGTTGGAGCATGCAATTGTGGGGAAGAAAGTTCCAATACTGGGTCGGGTTGGATTTTGGGGTTTTGGTCTGGGCCTTTTCGGACACTAGATAATGAAGTGGTCAGCTCACTCGTCCGTTTAAGTAAATGTCGGGAATACCAAAAAAATGTATTCAACAAGACATAATGCGCGGACCAAAAAACATAGACATAATGCAACTGAAATACAGAATCCACAAGTTGTAACTTCACAAAAACAAAAAATCCACAAGAAGGGTATTGATCTTGGTAATAAGCTAAATTATTTGTGTCATAAAAAAAACTAATTATTTCCCTCCAAACGATGAATACTACACACTCAGGAAAAAAAACTCAGAAAGGCTTTTAGCAAATCTAAATTGGGATATCCGTATATATGTATTTTTAAAAAGAAAATGAGCATGTGCCTCCGCAGCCTCCAGTGCGTCGTTGAAACCCCCTACCGCCCACCATGCCAACGCTGCCGCGGGTTCCTGTCGACGCCACCGAAGCATCACCTCATGCCCATGTTCTTCCATAGATGAGGCGGATTCCTCTGCAGTCGTTTCTGTGCTTTTTTCCTTGCAGCTGCATCCCCCATCCGTCGTGTCGTCGCCGCCACAGCCACAGCCACAGCCACTCGCGGACTAGCCAACGTCGCCCATCCTCCCGCTGACGCTGTTCAGCCTCTCCGCATTCGACTTGTGTGCCATAGCAACAAAAGATCGTGCAACAGCAGCCCCGTGCGTCCTCGTTACCGCTGCCCACCCATCGCCGGCCGTGCAGATTCGCAACCTCGCCTAACCGAAGTTGTCATTGCGTGGCTGCTCTGTTGCCGGATCTCCTCCCCTGCCTCCATGCGTCGCCATCGACATTCTCCACTCCCCAAATGTGCTGGATGTTCAATTCACTAGGTATATAGATGGTTATTTTAATTTTTAATTGGATGATTATTTTGTTCGATTCGGTTAAAGTATATACAATTAACAAATGCTAGATGATCATTTCACTAGGTAACCAGGTGATTATTTTAATAACTATGTAAATGATTGTTTGATGACGATCTCGCTACGGTGATGGGGGAGGGGCTACAGGGGTGGACGATGATGGTCGGTGAGGGAGCTTCTAACGCCGGAGAGGTAGGATGATTGATGAAGATGGGGGTGGCAGATAGTTTGGGGGGAAGAGGGTGTTTGGGTGAATTCCTTTGGTAAACTAAGGTTGAGATGGTTAATTTTTTGAAATAACTGTTTGGGTTTTTTAGCTTAGGTAATTTAAAAAGTTTTCTTACTTTTTTTTTCCTTGTACTTGGCCAAATTCAGAGGTCATTGTTCATATTGTTTAGATTCCTCATGTGTCCCTAGCAGAATTCTTTTAATATTGGTCATATTAGTCTTTCTATCACTTTCATTGTTAACAATGTAATAAATATATCATGTTAGCAGCTAATTAGGACCGTAATGAATATACTATGGTGTCACTTAGTATATTATATCAGCAAATTTTGACGTTATAAGCAATGAAAGTGACGAAAGAACTAATGTGACCAACTTAAAATCTTTAAAAGACAAATTTAATTAAAAAATAATCTTTCAAAAATTAATTTAAAAAATGAGTGATCTTTCAAAAATGAATTTGACCATTTACTCAACCATACAGGTATTATCTTTGTTTTGTTGATTAAAAAATAATTGAAGTATACAATTAATTGTAACAATCATATTTTTATACTATTACTAAGAATATTTAGTAAGTGACACTACTTAAAGACAAAGTTAAAAACTTGAGAGAGCAAGACAAAATGAAAAAAAGCACAAAAAATTCAAATTGAGAACAGAAATTAGTGTTACTCAAATAAACATTTATGTATATATAAATTAGGTAAAAAAATAGATATAAGCCAAGAGGAGATCCATTTTATGCAAATCAGCTAAACGAGAATCTCGTTCATCAATCAACCAAAGCATACTTTTATATAATTCGAATCAACAAAATTCGAACTACACTTCAACATAATTCGAATCGACCTTTGTCGAATTATCCCCACCACTCCTCCTAAGTAATTCGAATCATGTTGCATCGAATTACAAATACGTAGTTCGAATTATATCAATTCGAATTACTAGTATCACGTGACGCATATAGAGTTCGAATCATATTGATTCGAATTACGCGTTTTTCTTTTCAAGTGGTAATTCGAAACATGTGGATTCGAATTACATGGGTTTCGCCTATATAAAGAGTTCGAACCAAGGTCATTCGAATCAGTTTTCCATTCTCATACCCCACCAAATTCCAGAGAAAACGACCTAGAATCGGGTCGGGAAAGACTCGAGCGGCATATTCAGGCGATGGGGGACGATCCGGGGAGGTTGTATCGTTTGGATGGAGTTGCTCATATCGCCGGGGGTGATCAATGACGAGGTTAGTGGTTTCTGATATTATTTTTTGATAGTGTTTTATGATTGTGGTTTATGATAGTGGTTGATGATAGCGCTTTATGGTAGTGGTTTTTGTTAGTGGTTTATGATAGTGGTTTATGTTAGTGGTTTTTGTTAGTAGTTTATGATAGTGGTTTATGTTAGTGTTAGTGGTTTATGAAAGCGGTTTTGTCGATGGTTTATTTTAGCGGTTTATGTCAGCGGTTTAGGTTGGTGGTATTGGAGGTGGTTAACTGAGTGGTTTTGCATGTTCGTTTCTCTAGTGGATTTGCATGTGGGTTATGTTAGTGGTTTTTTGGATGCGATTTTGCTAATGTTTTACTAAGTTTTGCTTTTCCATGTGGTTTTTAGAACCGGTCTATGTTTGCGGTTTACGTATGCAATTTTGGTTACTGGTTTAATATATCTTCTATTGCATGATTACTTTGTTGGTTCTTTACGGTGTGAATTGTATATGTTAGTGGTATTTTAATTCGTTCTAATTATGCGGTTCATGTAATACGCATCCCCGACGTTGCATATCGAGCATGCGGTGGCAGCAGGGGATGTGTCTTGATGAGAGGTACGTTCCGTACTTGCAGATGGCCAGATTATACCATCTTGCGAGACTGAACAACAGATGCTTCCGATTAGACGAGCCCCTTGTGAGTGCATTCGTGGAACGGTGGCGGCCGGAGACGCACACGTTCCACATGCCGTTCGGAGAGTGCACCATCACACTTCAGGACGTCGCGTACCAGTTAGGGTTGCCAGTGGACGGGCATTACGTCAGTGGTTGCCTGACAGACTTCCACGTATACATAGAGGGTGGCCGGCCAGCTTGGCAGAGGTTCCAGGAGTTGCTCGGTGTGTTACCTCCCGCAGACCAAATTCAAAAGTTCGCAGTGAACTGCACCTGGTTCCAGGAGACTTTTGGAGAGTGCCCCGATGGGGCCGATGAGGAGACAGTTAGGCGCTTTGCCCGTGCCTATATCATAATGTTGTTGGGCACCCAGCTGTTTGCCGACAAGTCCAGCAATCGTATTCATATCAGATGGCTACCCTTCGTGGCTAGGCTTGAGGAGATGGGTGGCTACAGTTGGAGGTCGGTGGCACTAGCATGGTTGTACCGGTGCATGTGCCAAGTGGCCAACAGACATGTCGTGAAGTTAGCTGGGCCGTTACAGTTACTTCAGTCTTGGATCTTTTGGCGGTTTCCTGGTTTTAGGCCTGTTGGGTATGATGCGTTTAGCTGGCCCCTTGCCTCGAGGTACCACTATTGTAGTCTACTATTCATCTTTATTTTATTTATTTTCAGTTTCACATGCAATTTTATGCCTTTTAGAATCATTCATGAATGCACTACCATGTTTAAATTCCTATGCAGGTGGTCAGGTTACAATCCTGGGGTTAGTGAGAAGGGACCTCGGGTGCAGATGGCTCGACTGAGGATCGACATGTTACAGGCTAGAGATGTAAGTACGCTAAGCACCTATGTATAGTTAGTGCTTTTTTCAGTTTATATGGTTTAACGAATAAATCAAATGGATTTGATTTGCTTTTTTCAGTTTATATGGATGCCCTATAGCACTCCCGACGTCCTTCAGGTTGTCCATCCGGTCTGGGAGATCCATCGAGCCATGCTGACGATGGGCTTGGAGTGGGGCCGCTCGGAGATTACTTCGTTGGCGTGCCCGGTGACGACCAGACACTTCAGGAGAGTACGCATTGGGTGAGTCCGGGATCCATGTTTTCAGACTTTCTTGCCGGTGATGGGATTGATGTGGATTTCGGTGGATCATATTTCCTAGATGAGATCACCATCATCATGCAGGAGGATGAGGCTGCCCGTCGACGGGGTCAGACGATGGGGACACATGCACCGTTAAATGTCGATCTGAATGAGCCTCCCTCCGTGGCTCCTGTTCATACTTTCGCCTTGGGTGGGACCCCACCATCCGCACATACTGCTGGGTTACATTCAGTTGCCGGGCCGTCCTCATCCAGACCCGTACATGTCCAGCCTAGGACGCCTGCACAGCCACCCCCAGAGGACGAGGAGGACGAGATCGAGGATGAGGAGCCGCTTATCCGGAGAGGTCATAGGACACGGGTTCCACGTCGTTGCTTTACGGGGTCGCACCTCTTTAGATGATATGTGTATCGTGGTGTATGTTATTTCTTTATCAATGTTGTATGTTATATCTTTTTCATTAATGGTGTTATATTTTATTTCATTAGTTCATCAGTTCATGCAGCAGTGTGTTTCATATTGCGTTATTTTGTTTCAGTCACTATGAAAATTTGTGTACTTTGCTTATGTTACTTATATCCATAATTAGTAAGACATTTAACATACGTGTCTTGTACGACAACAATTTTTCAGCACTGAACACCGACTACTTAGCAAACCTAGAACATCGTTTTCTAAAAAAAAGTACATATGATCAAACTAATACAAATAAGAACACAAAACCAGACATTCGTATTCATTTCACCCTGTATGGCTGGGTCCTCCGGCCTGTGGACAACTTCGACGAGTGTGTCCAGGTTGCCTACAGAGGCCACATCTCTTGGGCCGGTTCGGATCTGCCTCATCCATATTGGTCTGTATCTGGGTAGACCGCGGACGACCCTCCCTCGCACGCCTCTTGTTCGGGTCCGGTATAACGGTTGGCCCGTCATATGGTGGCCAAAAACCCTCCGGAATGGGAGGTGTGAATCCCATCCGATACACACTGAAAACCGAACTAAGGCGATACACATGGTGAACGTATGGCTGCCAAGTAACCCGTGAGTAGGCACAGCATGCCAATGCGTGCGGACACGGGAAATGAAGTGCCTGGAAGTATCCACAATCACATGTCTGAGAACTTAGTGAGACCCTGTAGCTACCCAGTGAGAACGAACCAGTCGGAGTCGTCTCTGCCACAGTGTACTCCGAGTTATCCCTGTCATATAAAGTCACGGTGAAGCACCTAGCCGTCTTCAGATTGGCCTCGATACACTTGACCAGGTGTTGACTGAATTGTTGTCCAGTACCCAGCTGGGCCTCGGCCTCCCTCCCCTTGCGGACAAATAGTTCAGCCAACCTTCCGTATGTGGCCTTCACCAGCGAGCACACAGGGAGGTTCCTGACCCCCTTCAGGATTGAGTTCACACACTCAGAGATATTGGTCGTCATGTGCCCGAATCTGCGCCCCTCATCACAATACTGTGTTTACAAGAAGCCTTCGAGCGTCTTTGCCCTTGAAGGTGAGGGCGAAATTTGCTGCTACGTGTCGAATGCAGAATGCCCGGTATGCAGCCGGAGGTAGCCATCCCCCATCAGGAGCCTCAAGCGCGGCCTTGATGCCGTTATGCCTGTCCGAAATAACTAGCAGACCTGGCTGCGGTGTCACGTGCTGATGGAGGTGGGAGAGAAAGAAGGACCACGACTCAGCATTCTCACCCTCGACTAGTGCAAATGCCACAGGGAGTATATTGGAGCTCCCGTCTTGTGCAATCGCGATAAGCAACGTTCCCCCATACTTGCCATATAGATGGGTGCCGTCAATACTCACCAACGGCTTGCAATGACGGAATGCCTCGATACAAGGTGGGAACGTCCAGAACAGCCTGTGAAAATAAGCTTGAGACTCGTCCAGCTGTCCCCCAACTCGAACAGGGATAGTCCTGAGGACTGCTACAGTACCAGGCATGGTCAACTGGACTCCTAACACCCACCTAGGGAGCTCGTTGTATGACTCATCCCAGTCACCATAGATGACGGCAACAGCCTTCTGCTTCGCCAGCCAGACCCTCCTGTACGTTGGCCTGAACCCAAAGTGTGCGGCCGTGGCATTTAGGAGCACCTTGATGTTGACGCATGCATCAGCCCTAACCATTGGCGTAATTAATGTCGCTATCACATGATAATCCAAACTCCTATGGTCGCTGGAGATAGAGGTGGCGAGACACGTATGCGGTCCGTTGTACCGTTTGACTTCCCAAATGCCCTTCCGTTGCCAAAGACTCAACCGAATTAACCATGTGCACCCATTCCCAAACTCAGAACACTTTCCCACATACCGGCGATAGTCAGACTCAACTACCTTGTACTGTACCCCTTGGCGGATGCTGTAAGTCTTCACACTCAACAGGGCCTCATCTTTATCCTGAAATTGCTGACCAACCTGGAACTCTGTCATACCAGCAGTCCCTTCCGCATCTCTAGCGCCAAATCCAGCAGGCTGCCCAGGAAGCCCATCCTGCCTCATGGCATCCAGATCCAATGATGAAAAATGGGGTGGGTACTGCTGTGTGCCAGAGCTAGATCCACCTGCAGCCCCTCTCGGGTCACTCGCTCCGAGATCATCGCCACTGTCATCAGCAATCATATCCGGCTCAACATCATCGTCATTTGGATCATCAAACAATCCGTCTCCAACACCAGCCGGTGTAGCACACTGTACTGAGGTTGGAAGATGTTCCCCTGTACCAACCTCGTCGCCAACATTGCCGCTGAGATCAACAGCGAACGAAGGGGAGGCCACAGGCTGGATCGGTGGCTCATACGCAGGGACAGAGGAAGAAGCAACGGCAGGTCTCGAGCTAGAACCGGCCACCGTGGCTAAAGTGTGCGTATTCCGGTTCGAACCCCCCAAGCTGGATACCATATCAACCAACTTTGCCAACAGCTCTGGTGTCCTCACCTCGGGAAACTGCCGGCAACAATGAAATATGACCTGCAAGTCCTCATCACTCCCGATCGTGAAACAATCATACTTCACGGTATCTTGGAGCACGGTGGTTGGAATGCGATAGAAAAACTTCTTAATCTTTTTCACACCTTCCAGACCAAGTTTCAGCAGTACAGAGCTAACAAGGTCATCATAGCTCGTCGTCGGCCTCACGATAATACAGAGAGGATCCTTATTGGTGAACTTCACACCGGATCGAGTTTTTCTCTTAATCGATCCTCTGTGGTGAACTAACACTAGAAAACTATCCTCACTAGCCATCTGATCCCTCTATGGAGAGCAACTCACGTTCACATCATATATATAGAGATCTGCTTCACAGTAATTCGAATCATCCTCATTCGCACTATATATAAGTAATCGAATAAAGTCATTTCGAATTAGCCCTGATTACCAAACCAGAGTAATTCGAATCAAGAAGATTCGAACTTCCTCTTTAATCACGTGGTCTTAGTAATTCGAATTGAGTTAATTCGAACTATACTTCCCTATTTCGATGCAGCTTGATTCGAACTACTTTGGCAGAATGCTTGGTAATAATTCGAGCTATATCAATTCGAATTATGTAAAAACCTAATTTGAATTTTGTTGATTCGAATTACATAAAAGTATGCTTTGGTTGATTGATGAATGAGAATCTCGTTTGGCTGATATACGTAATTTTAAACTCTCCTTGGCATATATCTGTTTTTTACCCTATAAATTATGTTAATTTGGTAATTGAATATTTGTAGGAATTTAACCGTTCCTATTCAATGGATACATATGTCCTCATCTTCGTCTCTATTCATTTGCGGGATGGGTCTTATTATCATGAGAATTTTACGGGTCCTTAATTAATCTCTGTCATAAATAAATAATCTTCATAGACATTTGTTTTTATGGATTTTTTTTTATCATCCTTTTAGATGAATATAATAATAAATTAAGATTAATCATCATGATAAGTATATTAAAATTGAAATATCATGAGTTAATTTTTTTAGACTTA
>NC_029788.2:19483000-19490134 GCF_000816755.2 Arachis ipaensis
TAAGATGCAAAATATTCTTTTTATAGATTATATATGATAATATATAATATTTTGGGAAAGAAATTTTGCTTATCAACTCTAAAATATTTCCATTTCCATTATATGGTCGATAGTCGATACTTTTCTTTCAAATTTCTTAAATGGTAGATACTAGGAGGAACTAACGCAAGAAAAAGGACAACAAATCAATATATGCAAAAACTAGCCACTATACTAGCTCTTTGAAAAGCTACATGGAGTTGATGGCAGCACGTTTATAATTAAACTTGTGAACTATATTTAATTCATCATGTCCTGCATGTGCTCTATATATAAAGATGCAGTTGACCTTTGTTATTCTCCAGTGTTATCAATTTCTTATGTGAAAAAGAAACATAAAATTATTAAACCATAGTAGACTTAGAACATGTTCATCACTAATGTAAATGACATGCTCCCATGTCACACTTTCCATTTGTCTTATATATGACTCTTCTTTATAAGTAGTGAACTATGCTGATCTTCTAACACATAAGAAAGAATCATTCTTGAAAAACAAAAAGAAAGAAGAAAGAATGGCTTCCTTGCAAGCAGGATTAGAAATCACCAACAAAAAAGGTGAGAATAATTTGCAGAGAGAAAAACAGATTGTGGTGGATCCACTTTCATTAAGAGAATCTTCTACTATTTTCACTGGCACCATTTTGCACCCTCCACCGTTACACCCTCCAAATCCTAGATTCTTGAGCCTCAGTCTCCCCAATTCGGCCTCCTCCTCGCCACGATTCACCCCCCGGAAGATCTCGAAAGGCGAAAGCAACGGATCACAAGAACAAGAACAAGCTCAATTAAGGAAGAGCAAGTCATGTGATGAAACAAGATCACTAGCACCCTCATCATATGAAATTGATCATCATCATTGGCTAACAAAACTGAGTGAAATGGAAGAACATCATCATAATGAAACATTCTCAGAAGTTGTTAAGAGAAGTCCCAAGAGTGTGAAGAAGAAACAAGTTAGTGATGATGGTTTTAGATGCAGTTCTCTATGCTTGTACCTTCCAGGTTTTGGTGCTAAATTATTGAAGCCATGTAAGGCAAGAAAAGAAGAAGAAGATGGTTCAGAATCAAAATCACGTGGTGCTATGAATATGTCAAGAACAGTTTCAGTGCAGGAATTTGAATGTGGGTCTTGGGCTTCTGGAGTAGCAAAAGTCCCTGAGGTAAGAACACACTCTAGGAGTTCATACTTTGATCTACCAATGGAATTGATCAATGGCAATGATGTGAATTCACCATTTAGTGGTGCATCATCTTTTGCTTTTGAAAAAGAGCTCAAAGGGGTACTAAAAAATGGTCCATCTAGAGGAGGGAGTGGTAGGAAATCAGATGGGTCCCCTCGGCATGTTCGGTTTTCGCTGTCGCCGTCGCCGGAATCATCATGCCCTGCCTCTCCAGCATTCTGCATCAGTCCTCGTTTGAGGAAAGCTAGAGAAGATTTCAATGCCTTCTTAGCTGCTGCACAAACTGCATGATTCATATAGCAACACTTTTTAAATGTTAACCTAAGTTTTTAAAGGGAACATAAAGGGTTACTGTTAGAGGTATGTTGTGATAACATTAAATAAAATAAGGCATGTAAAGGTTGGTCAAATAGTTAGCTCATTCCTCCGTTTTAAATATTAGAGATTCGAATCTCGTTTTATGTATGTAACAATTTATTGGCCAACAGCATATTTTTAAATAGAGTTTAAATCTGCAACAAATTAATATCATTGACCTATCAAATTAAAAAATACTCTAAAAATAAAAAATAAAGAAGCTAAATATAATACTATAATTTCAAAAGACTTCAGATGAGGTCTTTCTAACTTTGCCTTTGTGTTAACAAGTACGAATACTCGCTTGTACTAATTAATATTCACTTAAGGCTTAATTTGTGGAGAGAATTTTCATTTGATAACTAGTTTGTTCTTTGAGGTTTATAACCATCATTTAGGTTGGTTATTGCCGTGATTGTTAGATCAGATTGCTTGAGTGAGTTAATTTGGTTTGTTCAATAAACTAAATTTTATAAAGGACAAATGACACAAATAAAATAATTGAGATTTATATTTACATAAATAACAATCTGAAACTAATTACATGTGTGTTCTTATTATATTCTATGTAAACCGTGGTTAAGCTTTTTAATATAATTTGCGACACTTCTATAGCAATTTATGAAGACCTTCGAATGGGTATAATCTGCGACATTCCTGCAATAGTTTAGAAACATAATTCGTGAGACTCCTACCATAATTTATGAAGAAGATGAAATGTGCATAATTTATAGCACCCTACTGCGATTTACATGTAGAGGTATTAAAAAATTGTGATAGCCAATGACGGATTGCGTACTTGAGTGTTTGAGTTTAGTTTGAAGTTGAGAGAATTTGGGAGAGAATTACGTAATAGTGATACTCTACTGAGGTGGGGTCATGTAAGAACAAAATCACCTGTATCTATTCAACGGCATTACTCACGTGACAGGAAGCATCAATGAAGAGATTAGTTATTTATATGTTCCCTTTATATGTTAGTTGGTTTATAAATAATTTAGGTGTTAGTCTTTTATCTGTTAAAATTTGATTAGTACTAATTTAATTTTTTTGTTAATTTATGTGTTAGTATTTTATTTGTAAATTATTTAATTTATAAATAATTTAGGTGTTAATTTTTTTCAATGAAAATTCAATTAGTAGCAATTTAATTTTTTTGTATAATGCAGCTGACTAGGTGTATTTATAGTGTTAGAAGTCAACAGAATATGCATTTACATGACCGTATCATGCCTTATTTAGAAATCGCTGGTTTGTATTACTTGGCTAGGCTAAACACTCATTAGTTCTGGGTGGATAAGCCTTTAGTGAGCGCATTCATTGAGAGGTGGCGTCCTGAAACGTACACCTTTCACATACCGTTCGAAAAGTGCACTATCACGCTCCAAGACGTGGTGTATCAGTTGGGATTGCCCGTTGATGGAGAGACTGTTAGTAGGTGTCTCACTGACTTTGACCAGTTCATTCTCAATGGGAAACTAGTGTGGGAGTGGTTTCAGGAGTTATTCGGCGAGTTACTGCTGTCGAATAAAGTCAAGTAGATGACGATTCACTTCACATGGTTTCGTGAGAGGTTTAGGATGCTCCCGGACAATGCGAGTGAGGACATTGTGTGTATATATGCTCGTGCTTACATTATGTTGCTACTATTCACTTAGCTTTTCGGTGATAAGAATGGGAACCGGGTTCACCTTCGGTGGTTGCCGTTTGTGGTAAAGTTTGACGAATTGGGCAATTATAGTTGGGGCTCAGCTGCATTGGCCTAGTTATATAGATCCATGTGTCGGGTGGCTAACAAAAATGTCACTAACTTGGCCGGACCACTTCAACTACTACAATCTTTGATTTTTTGGCGGTTTTCCACGCTGAGGCAGAATGGTTTTGACACATTTGATTTTCCACTGTCTTCGAGGTATCTTTTAATGTTTTACGCATTATACATATTTATTTTAATGTATTATCCATCTTTATGCACTGCTAACAATGAGTGAATTTGTAGGTGGGCAAGTTATCTACCAACTTCCGATGCCAAGGAGCAAAGAGTTATTCAGATGCGTCTTGCTTTGGACAGGTTGCGTGATCGATACGTAAGTTGTTTAGATGTTGCATTTGTAGCATATGCACTTGATATGTCTCTTTTTATGGTGTTTTCTAAGCTTAGCTTGTCCTTTACAGTTTTTGTGGGAGCCTTATTTTGCTGCTGAAGTGGTAGCTGTGGTTCATCCAGAGATACTCAGGTTGCGCTTATTGCTTTCACCAAAGCCTAGCACAATTGATGCCCAGTCCCTAATTGTACCTCTGTCGTTTGTCCTCAAATAACAAACAGCTCTGCAAGTCTTTCATATGTGGACTTCACCAACAATGTGACTGGGAGGTTCCTTGTGCCATTTAGAATAAAATCAACATATTCAGAGATGTTGGTGGTCATGTGGCCAAAGCGTCTCCCGCTATCGTAATGCTGGGTACACTTATCATATTCCATTCGGTTGGCTCAATCACACATTGCCGAATTCTCAGTCTGCATAATATCAAATCAATAGTCAAACTCCGCCTCGGTCTTTGCAGATGCAGCATTCACAAGTAGCCTTTTTGCGTATTAACCCTTGAAACTTAGTATAAAATTTGCTGCCACATGACGAATGTAGAATGCTCAATAAGATGCGGAGGTAGCCAACCACTATCAGGGGCCTCCAGGGAAGCCTTGATGTCATTGTGCCTGTCGGAGATAGCAAGAATATCCTCTTGTAGCGTCACATGCTGTCATAGGTTGGATAAGAAAAAAGATCACAACTCCACATTTTCTCCCTCCCGAAGTGCAAATGCAATAGACAAGATGTTTGAGTTTCCATCTTGCGCTAAAGCTAGAAGCAAAGTACCTCCATATTTGCCATATAAGTGAGTACCATCGATGCTCACTAATGGTTTACAATGTCAAAAGGTCTCAATACAAGGAGAAAATGTCTAGAAAAGATGATGAAAAAATTACACTGTAGATTTATCAACCCAATCCCCAACTCTAATTGGAGAAGTCTTCAACACTGCAATGGTGCCGACCATGGTGGACTGGACTCCAAGCATCCAATGTGGTAACTCACTGTAGGACTCTTCTCAATCTCCATAGATCTGTGCTATTACCTTCTGTTTTGCCAGCCAAGCCTTCCTTTAAGTAGGCTTGAAACCATAGGTTGCTTCTGTTGCTTCCTACAACACCTTCATAATAACCACAGCATCCGCTCTAACTAACAGAAAGATCCTCGCACAAATGACGTGGTAATCAAGCTATCAGTGATCACTTAAAATTGATGTAGCCAGGCAAGTGTGCAGTCCATTATACCTTCTAACCTCCCAGGTGCCTTTTTGTTGACGAAGTGAGATGCGAATCAACCAAGTGCAACCTTTGCCGAATTCTTTACATTCCCATACGACTTAAGATGATTTGACTCTAACACCATGTACTCAACTCCGCGACGGATGCTATAATCCTTCACACTTAACATAGCTTCCTCTTTATTTTGGAATGATTGCCCAATCTGAAATTCTACAGGCGTGGTTCCATGATGCAATCCTTGATCCCCAAAGGCGGCATCTATCCAAGTTTAAAGTTAAAAAGTGTGGAGGATATTGCTGTGTGCCGGAACTTGATGGGCTGTGCTGTGTACGTGAATTGCTCCTTGTATCCTCATTACTGTCCCTAACTATGTCGACAGGCTCTTCGTTTGAATCATCCTCTCACATTGTATTTTCAACTCGATCTGGTTCACTATTGCCTACATAATCAGGAATCATGATAGGAAAACTAGCCATCTCAACTGCCAGCTGCCGGAACGAACGTTTCTCTAATTCTACACAACCATCTTCATCTCCACGGTTCAAATCAACCACAAAAGATGGAGATATAACGAATGGACAAGCCGGTGCAACCATAGGCGTTGAACTGGAAGCACCTCTCAAGGTAGTCGACTGAGGATTTAGAGCTGGTGCCCAAAAACTGTTGACATCATCCTCCAACTTTGCATACAACTCGTGTGTTCTGACCTCCGGAAAACTTCTCCGACAATGAAACAAAACCCGTAGATCGTCAGAGCCTATCACAAACGTATCATACTTAACACCGGTTGACACAACTGCAATAGGGATCTTATAAAATATCTTTTTCACCCACTTAGTTTCAAACACCCTAAGCTTATGCAGTATATTGGTTTTTAGATCTGACAAGGTATTCGATGAATGGATAAATACATTCAAGTGTTCCTTGTCAGTAAACTTCACACTCTCTTTTTTGGTTTTATGAATTTTTCCAGAGCAATGCACTAACGCTAAGAAACTATCCTCACTAAACATTGTGAAAATGAGTCTCTCCTTGACAATTACTTTCAGTTAGTATATATATAGAGCCTCCAACTATTCATAATCCGTTGCAGGTCACAGTGGATTATCACTGTGCATACCTACGTAATTCACTATACCTTGGGGTGTTTTAGTTCACCTATTTTTCACATAAACCGCTGCAGGGATGCTGCAAATTATGTTGAAATGATTAATCGTGGGAGGCAGCCGCGGTTTATATAGACTAGAACTAGGACACGAATACACTACAAGAAATAACCAAAATAGCGACCGATTTTAGCGACCAAAAAAATTGGTTTTTAACTAACCTATAATTTTATTAACCAATTTTATCTCTATTGTTATGTTATCATTAGTTTTTAAGATATTGTTGAGAGTTGCTATGTCATTGTTAGTTATTTAAAATTTGATGTTAAGACTTGTTTTATATCTAAAACTGTAAATTCAATGTTTTTGACTCAAACTCGATCCAAACTGAACTACAAATACCCCTAATGTGGATGACTTAATTTTGTTGATTAATAGGTCAAATTGAGTTTCATACTTTAGTAGTAAAATGTTGGCTAGTTATTGGGTTCTTATACATGTTAATATTTTATGGAAAAGTATAGGGTACCAACATATTATCTGCTAATTTATTGCTAATAATAATTAATTATTATATTTTAAACACATATATAAAGAAATACATCTAGAAAATATATCTATAAAGACACTTCTATTAAACATAGCCATAAAAAAGATATTTTTATTAGACACATCCACGAAGACACTTCAATTAAACACAGTTATAAATAAGAGTTGGCAGAAATTGACAGAAATGCTGTTGGTAACGTAGCGGAACTAATATTTTATTCACTAAAATAGTAACTACATGACAAACTTGAGTTATAATTATGAAAATTGAAGACCAAACTAAATATATTTAAAAACCAAATTCATTTTCAAGCAAATCTGAAAAATAAAGTTAACCTTTAGTCTCAATTAATATTTCTCTAGTCAAACAAATCATAGAAATTTGCTGCAAACAGTTAATTATATCAGTTCTTTTTGTATATTTTCAAAAATATTCTTTATCATCGTTACTTTATTTTCCAAAATGAGGAGATTCTGAAAGTAATTTAAAAATACCATACAATACTCACTTACACTGGAACTCATCATTTTTATAGAATCCCAAATTTGTTTGGGCCATACTTAATTTTAG
>NC_029788.2:19490409-19491781 GCF_000816755.2 Arachis ipaensis
AATAAAAGAAAATACACTATATAAATATGTTTTATATGTGACTAAGCTGTGTAATTAGAAATAGAACAATAAAGTTTAAAAGTTTAAAACACATTAATATTTTTTTTTACTAAATCTGTAAAGACAACAATTTTATTTTTGACAATAATATTCACCATAATTGAAGAAAATAAAAATTAAAAATTAAATAATACTTAACATCTCATGATAAATTTTGAAAGATTTTTTAATATACAATATCTATGGTGCAATGTTTTAGAAGGTAATCATAATTTTACAGTAAAAATCGAAGTGCATCATTGCTCTTTCTCCGTGATAATGTGAAAGGGTAAAGATGAAGAACAACTAAGAAAACAGTAAATTAGTGATATCTGCCTCAAGAAATTGAAAACATGTATATTAAATGAGTAAATTCTCAAAATGGTCCCAAATTTTAAATCGCTACTCAATTTAGTCCCTAATTTTTTAAAAACGATTAACTAAATCCCTGAAATTTCCAAAAGTGCATCTTCGTTAGTCCATCGTTTAAACGTTGATGATGTGGAGTGTGAAGTGCCATGTGGACATTTCAACTGTATGCTGATGTGTGATGAGCGGATAATTTATACGCTTTTTGACATTGTTTTTACATAGTTTTTAGTATGCTTTGATTAGTTTTTAATATATTTTTATTAGTTTTTAAATAAAAATCACATTTCTGGACTTTACTATGAGTTTGTGTGTTTTTTTGTGATTTCATGTATTTTCTGGCTGAAATTGAGAGACTTGAGCAAAAATCAGATTCAGAGGTTGAAGAAGGACGGCAGATGCTGTTGGATTCTGACCTCCCTGCACTTAAAGTGGATTTTCTGGAGCTACAGAAGTCCAAATAGCGCGCTCTCAATTGCGTTGGAAAGTAGACATCCAGGGCTTTCCAGAAATATATAATAGTCCATACTTTTCCCGAGTTTAGAAAAAGCAAACTGGCGTTCAACGCCAGCTCTTTACCCTATTCTGGAGTTAAACGCCAGAAACAGGTTGCAAAGCAGAGTTAAACGCCAGAAACAGGTTACAAACTGGCGTTTAACTCCAAGGAAGACCTCTACACGTGAAAGCTTCAATGCTCAGCCCAAGCAAACACCAAGTGGGCCCGGAAGTGGATTTCTGCATCATTTACTCATTTCTGTAACCCTAGTAACTAGTTTAGTATAAATAGAACTTTTTACTATCATGTTAGGCAGCTGATCTTTGATTAGTCTTATGATATCTTAGACCTTTATGGGGGCTGGCCATTCGGCCATGCCTGGACCTTGTTCTTATGTATTTTCAACGGTAGAGTTTCTACACACCATAGATTAAGGTGTGGAGCTCTGCTATTCCTCATGAATTAATG
>NC_029788.2:19491798-19505351 GCF_000816755.2 Arachis ipaensis
GATTACTGAATCCTATTCCAGTATGATCGAGAACCGACAGATGATTAGTCGTGCGGTGACAGCGCATTTTGGACCATTTTCATTGAGAGGACGGGATGTAGCCATTGACAACGGTGATGTCCTACATAAAGCTTGCCATGGAAAGGAGTATGAAGGATTGGATGAAAGCAGTAGGAAAGCAGAAATTCAGAAGGAACAAAAGCATCTCTATACGCTTATCTGAAATTCTCACCAATGAATTACATAAGTATCTCTATCTTTATTTTATATTTTATTTATATTTTAATTATCAATTCACCATAACCATTTGAATCCGCCCGACTGAGATTTACAAGGTGACCATAGCTTGCTTCAAGCCGACAATCTCCGTGGGATCGACCCTTACTCACATAAGGTTTATTATTTGGACGACCCAGTGCACTTGCTGGTTAGTTGTGCGAAGTTGTGACAAAGAACTAAGATTATGAATGTGCGTATTAAGTTTTTAGCGCCGTTACCAAGGAATGAACGATCACGATTTCGTGCACCAAGTTTTTGGCGCCGTTGCCGGGGATTGTTCGAGTTTGGACAACTGACAGTTCATCTTGTTGCTCAGATTAGGTAATTGTATTTTAATTTTAAGCTTTTTTTTTTCTTATTTTCGAAATATACAAAAAAAAATATAAAATATATTTCTTCAAAAAATAAATTACTCTATGTTCTTCAGAATTTTTAAGAAGGAATTCTAGAATCTCATGAGATAGGTTAAATCCTGGCTGGCTGTTAAGCCATGTCTAATCTTTTGGACCGAGGTTTCAACTATCTCAAGAGAAGAGCTTCTTTGTCTTTTCCAGCAAATTAGCTGTTGTATGTAATGTTCTGCTGAAGCTTGGCTGGCCATTGGCCATGTCTAGTGTTTTGGACCGGAGCTTTCACTGAAAGCTTGGCTGGCTAGTAAGCCATGTCTAATTCCTGAACTGGAGCTTTAGACTAACATGGCATGATTCCTGGAATTCTCATTAAAAATCTTGAAATCCTTATTTTTCTTTTTTCAAATTAATTTTCGAAAAATACCAAAAATTTTTTTTAATAAAATCATAAAACCAAAAATAATTTTGTGTTTCTTGTTTGAGTCTTGTGTCAAATTGTAAGTTTGGTGTCAATTGCATATTTTTCAAACTTTCTTGCATTTTTCGAAAATTCATCATATGTTCTTCATGACCTTCAAGTTGTTCTTGATGAATCCTCTTGTTTGATCTTCATATTTTTTTTGTTGTGTGTTGCATCTTTTTTTTCATATGCATTCTTGGATTCATAGTGTCTAAAAATTAAAAATTTCTAAGTTTGGTGTCTTGCATGTTCTTCTTTTCTTAAAAATTTTCAAAAATAAGTCTTGATGTTCATCTTGATATTCAAAGTGTTCTTGGTGTTCATCTTGACATTCATAGTGTTCTTGCATGCATCATTTGTTTTGATCCAAAATTTTCATGCATTAGGTCTTTTTGATGTTTTTCTCTTTCTTCATTAAAAATTCAAAAATAAAAAATATCTTTCCCTTTTCTTATTCTCATAAATTTTCAAAAATTGGTTTGATTTAGTCAAAAGGTTTTTAAATTTAATTGTTTCTTATGAGTCAAATCAAATTTTCAATTTAAAAATTCTATCTTTTTCAAATCTTTTTCAAAAATCAAATCTTTTTCATTTTTTCTGTCATAATTTCGAAATTTTCAAAATTTATTTTCAAAATCTTTTTCTTATTTCTATTTCATATTTTCAAAATTAATGCTAACAATTAATGTGATTGATTCAAAAATTTTAAGTTTGTTACTTGCCTAGTAAGAAAGGTTCAATCTTTAAAATTTAAAATCATATCTTTTTGTTTCTTGTTAGTCAAGTAATCAACTTTAATTTTTTAAAATCAAATCTTTTTAAATTTCTTTTTCAAATCTTTTTTCAAAATAAATTTCAATCACATCTTTTTCAAAATCAATTTCAAAATCTCTTCTAACTTCTTATCTTTTCAAAATTTGATTTTCAAATCTTTTTCAATTAATCTTATCTTGTTTGATTCTTATCTTTTTCAAAACTACCTAACTAATTCTCTCTCTCTCTCTCTAATTTTCGAAAATCACCTTCCTCTTTTTCAATATTCTTTTAATTAACTAATTATTTTCAATTCTAATTTAATTTAATTTCATTTTTTTTACAATTTTCAAAGTTTAACTTTAATTTTAAATTAAAAACAAAAATATTTTATTTTATTTTAATTAATTTTCGAATTCTTCCCTCTCTCATCTCCTTCTAATTATTTATTTATCTACTAACACTTCTCTTCTACTCAAAAATTCGAAACCACTCTTCTCCTCTATGTTCGAATTTTTATCTTTTCCTTCTTCTATTCTTCTCTTCTTATACTCATATAAGGAATCTCTATACTATGACATAGAGGATTCCATATTTTCTTTTGTGTTCTCTTCTTTTTCATATGAGCAGGAACAAGGATAAGAACATTCTTGTTGAAGCTGATCCTGAACCTGAAAGGACTCTGAAGAGGAAGCCAAGGGAAGCTAAAGCACAACTCTCTGGCGAAAATATGACAGAAATTTTCGAAAAAGAAGGAGACATGGCCAAAAATAATAACAATACAAGGAAGATGCTTGGTGATTTTACTGCACCAAATTCCAATTTACATGGAAGAAGCATCTCAATCCCTGCCATTGGAGCAAACAATTTTGAGCTAAAGTCTCAATTAGTTTCTCTGATGCAACAGAACTGCAAGTTTCACGGACTTCCATCAGAAGATCCTTTTCAGTTCTTAACTGAATTCCTGCAAATATGTGATATCGTTAAGACCAATGGGGTTGATCCCGAGGTCTACAGGCTTATGCTTTTCCCATTTGCTGTAAGAGACAGAGCTAGAATATGGTTGGACTCTCAACCTAAAGATAGCCTGAACTCTTGGGATAAGCTGGTCACGACTTTCTTAGCCAAGTTCTTTCCTCCTCAAAAGCTTAGCAAGCTTAGAGTGGATGTTCAAACCTTCAAACAAAAAGAAGGAGAATCCCTTTATGAAGCTTGGGAGAGATATAAGCAACTGACCAAAAAGTGTCCTTCTGACATGCTTTCAGAATGGACCATCCTGGATATATTCTATGATGGTCTATCTGAATTATCAAAGATGTCATTGGACCATTCTGCAGGTGGATCCATTTATCTAAAGAAAACGCCTGCAAAAGCTCAAGAACTCATTGACATGGTTGCAAATAACCAATTCATGTACACTTCTGAAAGGAATCCTGTGAGTAATAGGACGCCTCAGAGGAAGGGAGTTCTTGAAATTGATGCTCTGAATGCCATATTGGCTCAGAACAAAATATTGACTCAGCAAGTCAATATGATTTCTCAGAGTCTGAATGGATTGCAAGCTGCATCCAACAGTACTAAAGAGGCATCTTCTGAAGAAGAAGCTTATGATCCTGAGAACCCTGCAATAGCAGAGGTGAATTACATGGGTGAATCCTATGGAAACACCTATAATCCCTCATGGAGAAATCATCCAAATTTCTCATGGAAGGATCAACAAAAGCCTCAACAAGGCTTTAATAATGGTGGAAGAAACAGGTTTAGCAATAGCAAGCCTTTTCCATCATCCACTCAGCAACAGACAGAGAATTCTGAGCAGAATCCATCTATCTTAGCAAATATAGTCTCTAATCTATCTAAGGCCACTCTAAGTTTCATGAATGAAACAAGGTCCTCCATTAGAAATTTGGAGGCACAGGTGGGCCAGTTGAGTAAAAGAGTCACTGAAACTCCTCCTAGTACTCTCCCAAGCAATACAGAAGAGAATCCAAAAAGAGAGTGCAAGGCCATTACCTTACTTGGTGTGGCCGAACCCAGAGAGGAGGAGGAGGACGTGAATCCTAGTAAGGAAGACCTCCTGGAACGCTCAGTGACCAATAAGGAGTTTCCCTTTGAGGAACTAAAGGAATCTAAGGCTCATCTAGAGACTATAGAGATTCTATTGAACCTCATTTTGCCTTTCATGAGCTCTGATGAGTATTCATCCTCTGAAGAGGATGAAGACATTACTGAAGAGCAAGTTGCTAAATACCTTGGTGTAATCATGAAGCTGAATGCCAAATTATTTGGTAATGAGACTTGGGAAGATGAACCTCCCTTGCTCACCAATGAACTAAATGTATTGGATAGGCAGAAATTACCTCAAAAGAAACAGGATCTTGGTAAATTCCTAATTCCCTGTAACATAGGCACCATGACCTTTGAGAAGGCTTTGTGTGACCTAGGGTCAGGAATAAACTGAATACCACTCTCTGTAATGGAGAAACTTGGGATCTTTGAGGTGCAAGCTGCCAGAATCTCATTAGAGATGGCAAACAACTCAAGAAAACAGGCTTATGGACAAGTAGAGGACGTGTTAGTAAAGGTTGAAGGCCTTTACATCCCTGCTGATTTCATAATCCTAGACACTGGGAAGGATGAGGATGAATCCATCATCCTTGGAAGACCCTTCCTAGCCACAGCAAAAGCTGTGATTGATGTGGACAGAGGAGAGTTGGTCCTTCAACTGAATGAGGACTACCTTGTGTTTAAAACTCAAGGATCTCCTTCTGTAACCATGGAGAGTAAGCATGAAAAGCTTCTCTCATTGCAGAGTCAACCAAAGCCCCCACAGTCAAACTTTAAGTTTGGTGTTGAGAGGCCACAACCAAACTTTAAGTTTGGTGTTGGGAGGCCACAACCAAACTCTAAGTTTGGTGTTGGGAGGCCACAACCAAACTCTAAGTTTGGTGTTGGGAGGTCCCAACAATGCTTTGAACATCTGTGAGGCTCCATGAGAGCTCACTGTCAAGCTATTGACATTAAAGAAGCGCTTTTTGGGAGGCAACCCAATGTTATTTAATTATATCTATTTATTTTCCATTGCTATTTTATGTTTTCTTTAGGTTGATGATCATGTGAAGTCACAAAAACTACTGAAAAATCAAAAACAGAATAAAAAACAGCATTAAAAATAGCACACCCTGGAGGAAGAGCATTCTGGCGTTTAAACGCCAGAAACAAGCATCTGTCTGGTGTTTAACGCCAGAAACAGGCAGCAGTCTGGCGTTTAACGCCAGAAATAAGCATCAACCTGGCGTTAAACGCCAGAAACAGGCAGCAGTCTGGCGTTAAACGCCAGTATTGCATACAGAGGGCGTTTTGCACGCCTAATTGGAGCAGGGATGCTAAGTCCTTGACCCCTTTGGATCTGTGGACCCAACAGGATCCTCCTACCCCCCCTCTTTCTTCTTTTGCTCGAGGACGAGCAAACTTTTTAAGTTTGGTGTGGTAAAAGCATTGCTTTTTGTTTTTCCATAACCATTTATGGCACCTTAGGCTGGAGAAACCTCTAGAAAGAAGGAAGGCAAAAGCTTCTACCTCCGAGTCATGAGAGATGGAGAGATTCATCTCAATGGTCTATAGCTCAGTAGTAGAGCATTTGATTGCACATCAAGAGAGCCTACTCATGGACCTCAACAAGAGCATGAGGAATTCCCTCATCAAGAAATCCCTGAGATGCCTCAAGGGATGCACTTTCCTCCACAAAACTATTAGGAGCAAATCAACACCTCCCTAGGAGAATTAAGTTCCCACATGGGACAACTAAGGATGGAACACCAAGAGCACTCCATCATTCTCTATAAGATTAGAGAAGATCAAAGAGCTATGAGGGAGGAGCAACAAAGACAAGGAAGAGACATAGAGGAGCTCAAGAGCACCATTGGTTCTTCAAGAAGAGGAAGACGTCACCCTCACTAAGGTGGACCCATTCCTTAATCTCCTTGTTCTTATTTTCCTGTTTTTCGTTTACTATGCTTCATGTTTAATTATGTTTGTGTCTTTACTATATGATCATTAGTGTTTAAGTGTCCATGTCTTAAAGCTATGAATGTCCTATGAATCCATCACCTCTCTTAAATGAAAAATGATTTAATTACAAAAGAACAAGAAATACATGAATTTCGAATTCATCCTTGAAATTAGTTTAATTATTTTGATGTGGTGACAATACTTTTTATTTTCTGAATGAATGCTTGAACAGTGCATATGTCTTTTGATAGGCCAATTATATGGTACAGATTCAGGGGTACAGATTAAAGGGGATGTTGACATCTGGATAGGCCGGTGGATTTGGGGAACAGGCTTGGCAGAGAGCTCTGCAAGCTTGGCTGCCAGTGATGTTGAAAGAGGAGCCGGCTGATAGAGGAAAGCTATGTGGTGACAGATGGGCTGGGCCTTTGATTTATTTTTTTGGTTTTGGTCTCTAGGGTGCCAAAGTTCTTTAACGTAGTTGGGCCATTGCCTGGCGTAGGATTATTGATTTTGTAATGGGGCTCATCGACTATCTTTCGGTCAGTCCAAAGCATAGAAAGCAAGAGGAGGATCTGGAAGAAGAGAACCAGAGCCACAAAATCCCTATCCTATGTAGATAAGATTCTGTATCTCCCCACCCAACAGCACTATATCAACACCTACAGAGGGTTCTATACATGAGCTGATCGTATTCAACGTTGTTCGCTTTAGGGTTTGCGCATAGAAACCCAAACGGCGACGTGTTCTTGTATCCCCCGGATTCGTCGGATCAGAGTGGGCTCACAGCGATCTGGTGGTTGCCATCTTGAGCGGGTCTTCAAGGCGGCACAAGATGGAGGCGCGGCGTCAACATCTCGGGAAGATCTCTGGTGGCCAGATGCCGCTGATGGAGAGACGTGTTGGGGTTTGGGGTGAAGGAATCGAATCATGACGCCGCCGTTAACGAGTCAGAGGTAAGAGACGCAATGGTTGAGTGGGGGCAGACATGGAAGGAGGACACTGTGTGCGGCGGGTTGATGGTAACCGGAGGAGGAGAAGGGGATTGGGTCCTGCTGGGCAGCTGTCCAATCGGCTAGGGTAATTTCGACCGAACCTTTCACAGAGAAGCACAAATGAGGATGAGCCAAGGAGGTTGTGGTCACGGGTCGTGGATGATGAATACCCTAACTCCATGTAGTGTGTCACAGGATGGGTTGTGTCTTGGTAAATCAAAGATATTTGATTGTGCTTTTGATGGTAAGTTATTGCTGGTTTATTGATTAAACTGTAATGTCATTGTGTTAGGTTGTGCATTTCATATGATCTTGTTGCAGCATGGTTGTTAATGTATATAATTGCCCTGATGAATGCCGTTATTCAGTGTTTCATACATGTTGTGTATGTCTGTGATTTCAGATTATGTTGATGATTCAATGTCGATTCCGAGAAATAAGGTAGTGGGGAGTCGTGGTGTTATTGGAATGGCCCGTTTAGGAGTTGTTACCAAACTACAATGGATACAGGTAACCTTTAATGTGAGTAATTTGCTTGCTGGCTGGACTATGGTCATGAAAAATGAATGTTGGTTGACATATTGTTATTACGAATGTAAATATTTTTTTTTCGTATGGCGTTGTACAAAGCAAGTATTGATAGAGGTGGACACGATTACCCAGAAGTGCGTCTGAGTTTGAATCAGTCCCGTTAGAAGATAGAATACAATATTTTTTAGAGGGAACACAGCATAATAGTTTTTGCGGTTGGTAACAGTTAATTTAGTTCGTGTCGCCGACGACAACATGTAATGTGAATTAAATTTTCCCAAGAAAATTGGAAACGATTTTTTAGCCGGATATCGTTGGAGGTACCAGCCGACGACGGAAAAAAATGTTAAACGGATGAACAAAATAGATGCTTGTGTTTGATTGAATGAAAGTTGGTAAAGAGTTGTTGATTTCTTAGCGCTAAGACTTGGGTATTTTGTTGTCTTTTTGTGTAGTGGTAAATCTATTCTAAATTCGTGGTCATCCATCCGATTGATTCGGTGACTGGTTTTTCGAGTTTCATAAGTTTTCATGACGACCAGTAGCATGTGGGAAATGATTTTCCGATTCATATGGGGGTGGTCGTTAGGAAAACCTCTGAAACTTGATTAGTCAATCTCTGAATCAATCAAAAGGATTATCGTGAATTTGAATTTAGATTCAGCATTATACTTAATGACCACAAAATATCCATGTTTTAGTCCTAGGAATTCAGGAACTGTGTTCCAACCTTCATTCAACCAAATACTATCATCTTTCTTGCTCCGTTTCACTTTTATTCCATCACCAGTTGGTAGCTCCAACGAAATTGGGTTTGATATTCCTTCCCATTTTTTAGTGAAAAAGGAAAGTCCTCCGGAGTCGGCTACACGCACTAAGTTAAACTTCGTCAACATGACATTGAAAACTGAGTTCAAAAATATTGGTTGATATTTTTTCTGGAGGAATTTATCATTTTCAGGAGTAACAGGAATGCATGAATCTTACACGGATATTGCTCCTTGCGTTCGTATTCGTGCGGGTGCGTAAGTTACCCTTTAATGAGGAAGTTGATTCAGTAAATTTATTGATTTGGTCTGATTTCTTAAATCAAATATGTGCAGGTGTGTAGTCAAACTTCCACTGTATAACACATCATAACTTATTTTGTACTTTGAGTAGTGTATTAACTGTATATTGGTTTAGTTGTTATCAGCTAGCTAATGTCGGCACTCCAATTCAGTATGAGCCTTCCGATGCTTATGTTTTAGTGGGGCTGATGAGATGTGAAGTTCCCATCCCTTCGTGTGCTTTTGTTGATGCTGTCGGTGGATGATGTGCCCAACTCCACCGTGAAAACTTGCGCTGCCGCCGCCGCATGTTTTCTTTCTTCGCTCCCCCTCCGGACTAGCAGAAATAGGCATTTGAGGTAAATCACGTCGTCGAAGTTTGTTGATGGAGATCCTTCTTCGCAAATCCGGGTTTCTGAATAGGTGCGCATTATTATAATTTATGTTGTCCACACAGTTATTGTTAATGTAAATCTTTTTACCTGGGGAAAGGCCTATTTAACGGTTTCTTCTAAAATATAAAAAGAATATAATCGCTCTGAAACCGTTCAAATGAACCTCATTCCGCTGTTGTGAAAAATATAAAATATTCATTTTTTTCTTTGGGGTTTATGGAGTTTACTTCAGTCGGCCGATTTCATTCGGTAGCATGATTTTTTATTTCTTAAAAACGGAAAGGACTTCCGAGATCCGATATGTTTTGAGGTGCCATACTGTGATTGTATAAAAGTAAAATGGAGCAAGAAAGAAGTTGATGGTATTTGGTTGAATGAAAGGGGGTTCAGAGTTATCGAGTTATTGTGGTTAACTCGTGAGTATTTATTTGGCGTTAAGTGTGATGGTGAAGCCGACTTTAAATTTGTGGTGATCCGTTCGAGTGACTCCGACGTTGATTATTCAAGTTAGATTAGTTTCCCTAGCCGTTACCACCATGTGGGAAATGAATTTCCGTTTCATTTGGGGGTGATAGTTAGAAAAACTTCTGAAACTACAATAATCAATCTCTGAAACACTCAAATGAATCAATCTGAATTTAACGTGAGACCTACCTTTATACTAACGACCAAAAGCTACGCATGGTGTGACCCGAATAACTCGTAAACCTTGAGCCAACTTTCCTTCAACCAAATGCTGTCAGCCTCTTTTTTGATCCATTTTACTTTTATTCCATTCCCGTGTTTAGCGCCCATAATGATCTCGGATCGGATAGTCCTTTCGAAGCTTCCTTTTAAAACAGTCATGCTCAACCAACATTTCAGCTAGACGCTGTAAATTACTTTTCCAGAGTTACTGCATGACAAACTTAATTTCAACATTATTAAATAGTGTTTACTTCCAGTAAAGATTATCCTATTATGAATTAATTGGGATGCAACGTCGTAGAAAGGATACAAGTGCAGGCATTTTCACTTGGTCAACACATTATTGCACATATTTTTTTCCTGGGTTAAAATTATGATAGTAACAAATGTTTCAACCAATTTCACGAGGAGGAGGAGTAGGAGGGGGGACATTAGGCAGGTACGACCGAAATTTGGTTAAAGAATACCTTCAACCTCCGATAGCAGGTGATGTCGGTAACCCATTACAAACATTTTGTGGCTCCTTGCCTTTTCTTGTCTTGCTTTTTCACTGTTGTTAGTGTTTCTTCGTAAGGTTGCTAAGAGATTGTGCCAACATTTGTTTTTGATAATCGAATTATTTTTTCCAGCAGGGTTCTAGCAGACTCCCATAAAGGAAAGCACGAGAATAAAGTCGGAGCGCAGGATTTTCTACTCTGGAGCCGGAATTCACCGGGCAGACGGAGGGAGGAAAAAAGAACTTAAATTGACTATACACCCACAAACATTTAGGTTGGCCATTACCGACTGTCCTGTTCTAGCGTTCGAGACGTTAACCCTGGGAACCATGCTGATGTCTGCCCGATGTAGTACGTTTACATACTCAGCGGTTTAGTCTTGGTTGAATGTATCGGAAGTACTTTACTGATAGCTGATTGTTCTCAAGTTCCTTGGTCACAATGTGAATTGTTGGATGTTAATCCGTTGTAGCATCCGTGAAATTTGATTAACCTTTGGCTAATACGTACTTCTATGTGCGACTCTCAAAATAATGGTCTGTTCCTGGTGTACTTTGTTGAACTTGCTCATCCTTAGCGGTTGTTGTTATGATATGGGGGTTATGACAAAATTTGTAACATCCTCTTATTAGGCTCCATTACCCATGATTCCAGAATAGGACATCTGCATCAATTAACTTGCGTGTATGGTTGGTTGTTTATATTACAAACGGAAGTATTCTGTGTAAAGCCTTGTAGGAACTGTAACAAGTTTTTTAGCTGGTCCTCCTTTATACATTCGTGGCATATAGCACGTGAAAAACACTCCTGCACGTTAAACTCCATACACTCTTTTGTTGGCTCGCCCTAAACAACATATTGGAGGTGATATTATTTTTGAAATGAAGGTCATTGTTAACGTTTGTTACTATTTTATTAACTCATGAACGTCCCAGTATAACCTACTCCCAGCCGTTGCTCTTTGGTGTGGTTATAAATTTACCAATATGGGGTGTTCAACCCAATGGTTAATATAAATCCTGCTGGGATACTTGTCTAATTAAACAGAGTACCGGTGACATGCAACATGCGTAATTGGTTACCATGTAAGACAGTAAGTTAGTAACTTCATAACAAGTTCAGCATTTCGCCTACAGTAACTTGAACATGATCGCGTGGGTGCACTTTCTCAGTGGACGTCGGCTGCGGTTATGTTTTTTAGTTACAGTTTAGTCATCCTTTTTAAGTTGTCCGCGCGTTCGGCTAAATTTCTTCGCTTAGCGAGGACACCTAGTTTTGGGAACCGAATTTCGGGAAATAGATTACGTTGACAAAATTATTTTAACCCTATCAATAAACAACCCTCTTGACTTGTTGATCCTCGCAGTGGACAGAATACATTAAAGAGAAACAAGAAAAAAATTTCACCTTAACTAGAACAACATACAGGGAACGATTTAAGGGCCGGTCGACGTAGTTCATGAAGGATACAGACATGGATGCGTAAAACAGGTGGTTGCCTAGTTGTATTAGCAGGCACTCTTGACAGAAGTCGTTCGTCAGGATACTATTAAGAGGAGTCCGAGTCAGAGTCAACCAACTCCGGGTTGTTACAGCGGAGAACGTACCTATAGGAAGACTTTAGCTCCTTGTAGCTTGACTTCACCGCCCCGATCTCCCATTGTAGTTCGTAATTGACTGACAGGGCCTCGTCTAGTAGGTCGTAGTTGTAATCATCAAGATGCTTTCCGGATATCTCAAGTAAGACACGGATCATCTCTGCCGCGGCATCCTCCCGAGCAAGGTGAGGGTCCGTGGAGAATCTGCCAACTGCAGACAAGGCACCGGTACGGCGGCCCAGAGGGACCAAAATGAAGAACCTGTGAACAATGCCCACAACAGTGAAGTCTCGTGTTTGGATCTGGTAATAAGGAGCGGGTCTAGAGAGCTCGTTGCATAGTTGTCTTAAGGCTGTTTGGCGGCTCCTCCAACCTACGACCTTGCTCCAGTCACGATCTGGGATCATCTCGTCGGCTACGCAAACGAGGAAAAAAAGTTAACAGTGTTAACGGAAATGTAACAACCGGGAGCCAGTCCTTATGTGGTGGTCACCGAAAAACATGAGAGCAAATCTGCGTGAAAAAGGTGAGAATCAATACCTGGACCATTTCTCCGTGTGTTGCTTATGATCCTGGCCACCTCGTCTGGGTTTTCGGAAGCCCACCGCTGTTGTGACATACGATCAGCAACAGACACCGGAGCCGGACCGTCGCCACGTGCGTCTGCGATTAGGGCGCGGATGTGCTCCACGGATGCTGCCTCCTCGTAAGCGCCTTGAAAATTGTTGATGTTGGACATCCCTTGAAAATTGTTTACCCTTGCTGAAAGTTGGACCGCGATGACAGGTTTAGTGGCAGCACAAAGAGTGTGATCTGAACCTTTGTAGGGCTCCCCATATATATATATATGACTTGTTCATTGCTAAGGGTTTTCACGTTCCCTGCTGACTCAGTTCATAGTAACATTCACTCCATATGGCCCGGTATTTTTTCTTTTAAAAATAGTAAAATCAAGAAGTGTATTATTTTGTTACTCAGATTTAAATTTAAAATTATTTAACAACTCAACTTTTCTTAGTTTCAATCAAAAAATCAATTAGGTCCATCATATTTATAATCTAATAACTTTGATCACTGAAATTTAACATACCAAAAATTAGATTAGAAGTTAATTATAACTTAATAATCGACAATATATGTCAGTTCGTGAATGAAGAAATGTAACGTGTTAGCTATTTATTTTTTCGACATTGCTAATGTATAATTTATTGAAGGTTGATTTATTGTCGAAATTGGCTGGGTATAAACTTCGTAGTATGTAAAACCAATGAAAATATTTTTTATTATTAATTAAAAGTTATTCAAAACTTTCTAATTATATGTTTAGCTTAATTAATAACGTTTATTATTGTGTTTTCACTAAACCCTTTAGTTTGTACAAATTATATGTTTTTTAATACAAATAAATAAGTAGGTCTTTATACTTTCATATTTATTATGCCAGGTGATAAATTAGATTACTTATTTTAATTGTGTGAGTGATTATTGTTACTGTTACCTTTTTGTTAGGGAGACGTACTTTTTTCGTCCTCGATGTCTACGTTCGAAAACAAAATCGTCCACAACCTTTTTTTCTTATAGAAATCATCCCCGATGTTCAAAGACGCTTTAAAATCATCTTACATAAAATTTTTAGACCACAATACAATCATCATCATCATTCTCCTCTTTGCTGTCCTCGCCCGTCTACCTCCACTGCCACCACCACCACCACCGCCACCACCATAACCTCCACCACCACGGAGACAAACATACGCTTTTTTTTGAGCTTCTACAAATGTTCTCTTGAGATTGTGGAGAAAAAGGAACAACAGAAATGCATATTATAATAACTACTTTTAATGATAAAATTAACCAAAACATAATAAAAGTAAGGTAAACATGTTCTGTAAAATTTGAAATTAAATAAAAGCCTATTTACTTTAACATTTATACTTTAGAAATATAA
>NC_029788.2:19506288-19551742 GCF_000816755.2 Arachis ipaensis
CAAGCAAACATATATTTATAATTTTAAAAAATTAGTTTGTGAATAAACTTATGATATATTATAATATATATTTAACTATAATCATTGACTTAAAGTGAATAATGTATCTACAATATAAAATCCATTTGCATAAAAAACATCCTAGTAAATTAATATGTATAAAAAAATCTTAAAAATATCATGTATATAACATAATAAAACAAATAAAAATTTCGGCTCAACCATAAGAACTACCCAAATTGAGATTTTCACACATTGAATTGTATCATCTTTTACTGAAGTAAATTATGCGACCAAAAATTTTTATCCACTCTAAACTTTATGTACAAAAAAGTTCACGTCCCAAACCCTTATCATTTGCATGGGGTTTAGGGTTAGTTCCTCCACTTCAACCGTCTGTAACTCCGGTGTGGAACAAACAGAGAAAATCAGGGCTTCTTTAGTTGTGTTCTATGAAGAGTTGTGTGAGACGTTCTCTCTACTTGGACAATATTTTCTTCCAAATAAGCATTCCGTCAGTAATAAAGATAATTAATCTGAGGGCTGTGATGGCCGATTTTTTCACATAGCAAGGTGGTTGTTGTAGAAGTCAATCTCTTTCATGTTCTGCAAACTAGGATGTAGATTTCGGTGTTTATATTTCTGTAATTTTTTCCGAGGAAAGGCACACTGGAAGAACTCAAGTAAAAGCCATGAGTCTAAATATCCTGAGTCATACACTTGAGCGAAATGCGTCGGGTTATTCTCAGATTTCTTTACGTATGTCTACGTCTACTAACTTGAATCTGTGAGGTATCCCTATCTTAGTTGGGTTGAATGTTCAGAGATCCGGACCGTACCGGCTAGTCGAACCAGTACAACCAAGAACCGGCAAAGAAAACGGTCCGGTCCAATATGGAAAACTGCAAAATCACAAACTGCTCGAGAACCTATGAACCGGCCGGTTATCTGCATGTCTGACCGGACGGACGGACTCGGCCGGTTCACATAAAACGACCTCGTTTCGTTCGTTGAAAGTGAAGAAGTTGCGCGTTGTCCCCCATTCCCGCCTTCTCCAACTCCGGCCGGTTATTGGATTTTAGGTGTTAAATCTTGAATCCATTGAAAGAAAGAAACGAAACGGGGAAGAAATATACTACTGAATGTTAAGTTAATTCCCACAAGTTATAAACTTCTAATATCTATTTTGTGAACAATTGTTCTCTCTATTTTAGATGTTGAGTATTGCTAACTTCTGAAATGTTTGTGCTCAACCCCTGCACAACTGATCTATGTTCACGTATCTTTTGAATCAGTTGCTTGCCAAAGATCTATGGAGTTTTCATTTTTTATTCATTTTCTTAATGAGCTTCAAGCTAATAACATTATTGAATGTGACCTCAACGATGTATTGCACACAAGATGCTTTTCCATTCAAATTTATCCTTGCATAAAGGACACGTATATTTGGTAACAATTGTAATTGGAAACCTTTCAACAGGTACTTTCCCATGTTTTTTATATTTTTGCATTTTTCCAATAATCTTACGTGTATAAAACAAGCTATAATTTATTTTTTATTCTATTCTACAACGGTTTAACTGGTTGAACCACCGATTAGACCCGTTCGACCAGCAAACCAGCGAACCATTGAACCAGTGTCTAGAGCGATTTAATGACCGATTCGATTTTCTGAACTTCGGTTGGGTTAGCACTAAGTGTGAATACTTCGGTATTTACATAGCCAAGCTCCACTGAGGTTTGAACTTCATCGTGAAGGGGTTGTGTCAACCCTGTGAAATTGGTGTACGTAATACGTTTATCAATAGTGAAAATTCCTCAATTGTTGTTGACGAGACTCGACGTCGGTTACGTAAGTCAAGGCAACCGGGAAGAACAAGAAACACCCGCTGTCTGAGAATTGAGAATTGAGTCCTGATAATGTTCTTTTATTATTTTTACACAAAAAAAATATCAATTTATACTATTTACATATTTTGTCGCTACTCACAAATAAGTTAGTAACTGCACTATTATATATATAATAGTATATGATGAATTAAGTTATAATTGATTATGTTAAATTTATTAATTACTAAGACGGAAAAATCGTGCACACATGTTATATCAATAGGCATCATAGAAAAGAGAAAAAATAACATGTAATATATAATCATCGTTGATAGATTTAGGGTGCATCTATGTTTTAAGATTATCCTTTTCTATTACTCATTGATTATTGATATTTTCACTTTCTCGCTACATTAAAAAATAATATTTAAAAATTAAATCTCGTCACGTTACGAAACTTAAACGAGAACTTCTATGATGGTATTGGTTTTAGTGGTTAAGAGTGGCATAAGTTGGACCAACAAATAAAATGTTGACACATAAAAAAAAATAATTACTGTAAATCTAAAATGATTCTCTCTTTCTTATAATTTCTTATAATTAGTTTTATCAAAATAATTTTTTATAGATTTCGTAACTATAAATATTATTTAAAAATTATTAAAATATTTTCTAACTTATAAAATTATAAGAGAGATAATCATTTTGATTTTAGATTTAATTTTCTTATCATGTGTCATTATTTTACTTGTTGGTCATCCTTATGCCACCTTTAGCCACCAAAACCGATGCCACCCTAGAACTTTTCAACTTATATAGCTATGTGATTGAGAATTGCTATTACATGTTCAACGCACAATGAATACTTAGGGTGTGTTCGGGGTTCACGTTGGGGAATAGAAAAGCCCGTTTGAGCGTCTTGAACGTCTCATTGTCATGTTTGGCAACTTCTTGGAATCTCTAACCCAGACGTGCTTTCACCTCTGGACGTACGTTCACGTGAAGCTAAAATTTCAAGCTTCTGCGATCACGTTGGGAATATTAATTACCGTTGGAGGAATTAGGTAAGAAATTTATTCCATATCTACCAACTGTACCCTTCATTTCTTCTATAAAAACGATGCACATAACTACATAATTTCACAGTGTTCTTTGTATATTCTTTTCTGTATGTTCTTGGCAACAGTTTTTTTTTTCAAATTTGTTTTCATCGCTGCAAAGGTAAAGATCTTATTTTTTTTTTATTATTTATAGTTCTTTCTTTCATATTTTGATTTTTATGTTTTTAACTGTATTTTTAATTTATATGATAAATATTTTTAATATCATTTTTTTAGTATTCTGATGTTATTTTTTTAATTTTCTATTGTTATATTTTTATTATTTTTTTTATTTATATGACAACTATTGTTGGTATAAATTTTTATTTTTATTAATTTTTATGAAATTTCTATTATATTTTGTGTATATAAATTATTTTTTTCTATCCTTTATTGTACTATATTTATATCGTGTATATATATTTTTTATTTTTTATTTGATATTATTTATATGAATTTTATTTACTTAGTATTATAATTTTTTAGTTCATACAATATATGTTGTTGGTTGTGATTTTTATATACTATGTTGGTGTGAATTTTTCTTGTTTTTAATTTTTATTTTTATTGTATTTCTTACTGTACTTTATTTTTGTTTTTATTATATCCTAATTATAAGTAACAAAAGAGTCATAAATAATAAAAATTTATAGTCCAAAATGAAACTAAATTAAATAGTACTAACGACACTAAATTAAATTATAGAATATTTTTTCTTGAATATTATAAAATGTATAGTACTCCCTTTTATATTTTATTTCTTATTGTTTTTTAGTTCATAGTAAATTTTTTAATTATTTACTAACCTTTATGTTTAATATGTAAAGTGTCCTTTTTATTTTTTTTTGAGTTTGTTCTTTTTTATATTCTTACTTATATTTATCATTGAATTTTTTAATATTTTTTTCAGTGTTGTCATCTCTCAGGTATGTTATTAAATTTTTTCTGGTATTCTTATTATTTCTTGTTCATATGAATTCTATTTTTTTTTCTTTTATGCACTGTATTTATATCTTATACGAAGTTTATTTTATTTTTTTTATTTCAGATAGTTCGTATAATTTTTTTTATCTTTTATTATATTTCTGTTATTCATATGACGTATATTGTTGGTATAATAAAATTTTTATCATTTTTTTTAGATGAGTTCTCGTTTTATATTTGACTATACTGCATATGTTATTATACTTTATTTTCTGCAGAAATGGACCCTGTTCGAGATTCAATTAAGGATCAAATTATTAATCACACATAGTAGAAATAATAGTGTTCTTATGCACTAAATTTGTATAACATACTATTTTTTGGTATTTCATTAGTCTTTTATATTTTAATTTAATATTTATTAGTGTTTTTATGTATTAAAATATATTTTGTCAATTTTTATATGTTACGTCAATTTTTTATATGTTACTTTAATTTAGTAAGTAAATATTAATTTTATTATAGAATAAATTAATAAGATTTATTCAAACATGTAAAGTAAAATAATAAAATAATATTCAAAATTATTTTAATTGATGTCTCTTTTAGTAATTTCTCATGTAAAGGTGAGTTTGAGTAGAATAATCCACACAACATTTATTTTACTATACGCCATTCTGACAAAAAAATTGCCAGACATAAATCACGTTCACACAAACTTACTTGTCATCAAATTTAAGTTTGCAAAATCAATTCGATGCAAACACCCGTTTGCAAACTGTAATCCAAACACACACTTAGTGTTACTCGTCTTCTTAAAATTTTATATAATTTTGAACCCGAGTTATGCTAATGGCAATACAATTTCACCAATCCAGGTAAACGGGCCTTCTACTAACCGTTACTACTGTGATAAGCTTTAGAAAGTTGTTTCTAAATAAATTTCACTGGAAACTTCCGAATAAAATTCATTCATGATTAGGGATTAATTCATAATAATACAAGGTCCCGTTGCGGCCCCCGTTTGATACAGAAGATGCAAAGGGAAGGCTCGTGCACGTACAACTCCGTCGAAGACGTAACGGAGCAGTAAGATTGGAGGAAGGAGATCCTTCAATCCAGGACAATTACACCACGATGACTGTACCATGGTCCGTAACGGCGTTCCCACACCCTGTTCAACAGGCTCACATCCCTATGTATATAAAAGCGTGTTACACTGGTAGGGAGATCACGCATCTGCGGTTGCGTTCCCAAGGATGGGATTAGGTCGGATGTGATGTGATTGACAGATCTTGGCGGGAAGCTTTGCTACGGGCATGGTAAGTAGAAGATTTCAGGTATAAAAGACCAAAATGTCCCTGCAATGCACCCGTGACCTTCTTGGTTATTGGCATCAGGCCGTAGATGCTACACGTGGTTTTAAGATATTCCACTTCGTATTTTTAATGGGAAGATAACTTCGCTGAGGGAATTAGAGAACTGAGTCCCAGGGCTGGCATACGAAATATAGTTCCACTGTCTACCTACAGCAATATCAATGCATGTGAACTTGGACAACTGGGTAAGATTCATCTCCTCGCGAAGGACCAGGCACAACTAGAGTAGTCAACCTGATTGCCCCCCAATAGGTAGGGGGCCATGTTCAGCAAACCCTAAAGTTATGCTGTATTCTGATATATCAATGCTGTATTTTGCTGATTTCTCATTTGGGAGTCACATTGTGTGGTATCTTTAGGGAATCTCTGACGGCTAACAGGTTGGGATACGGTCCACTTCCCGTAACAATTCGTCAGGGCACATGTTCTCGCAGAGGGAAGATGGTGATTCGAAGCATAGCCCCGCGTTCTGCAAAGGGGTTGGGGTCTTAAATCGTTCTTCACGGAGGTAAGTGTTCGAAACATTGTGTCACTAAACATTTGTGAAAACTGTCATATGTGGATGCACCTTAGCTTCTATTGAAATTAATCATGATACTCCAGTTCATTTGTATGGGAGACGTTAAGTCCACCGTTGACGCCAGGCCAAGCCGGCGCATTCTGAGGTCCCTTATCTCCACCCACGAATTATTTTCTAACAACTACTCAGAAAATCGTGCAGCCCGGGTTGAGTAGGATTTCGATGGCAAACCCGAGAAAATAATGCATCTACACTTGGGTCAATTAAGTCTGGGCCATTAGCTTTTTCTTTAGGCGGAACTTATGGGCCAAGTGGTTAATAACATGAATGGGCTTGGTAGAAAAGTTTGGTTATTCCTTATACCTGGAAGTAACTGGTTAACAACTACTGGGCCTTGCAAAAGCGTCTTAAGTAAAACATAACAACGTCTAACTTGACTATGGCCTTAAACATAAAAGAAAAATTTTGAGAAGACTTTAGTAGGATATAATTTTGGATTGGGCCAGGGCAATTGTGTCTATAATGCTAAGTGCTTTTCTGATCCCTTAATCGCTTACTTACATTCTGTTTGCAGGCGTGGAACAAGCAACAGAGTAAGAAGGTCACTGTCAAAGTTTGGCTTCTCCGAACCTCCACTTACTGTTCGTCCTTGGTCGCATAATCAGTCTGATTCGACGCGTTCCTGCGCGAGGCAAGAAACCCCATCCCACACCAAGAGGTTTGTCACCGTTCCTGCATCGATAATTATCATTCGTATAGAAAACTTGTTATCTTTTTGTGACCACGGGTTGACATTGGGCGTCGTCATTTCCGCAGCTTACCTTGCCAAACTGATGTCGATCCAGGTTTGTTCGTTGCCCGTACTGGATCCTCATGCGCCCTTGCTGCAAAGGTAAGAACATAGAGGTGACCCTCCCCGAGTAATTGCAAACCCTAAACGTTAGGAAGTGCTGTCTTGAAGGCTGTTTACCTATGAACCTCCTGAGCTTCTTATGAAAACAGGATTGCAGCCCAATCGCCCTCAGTGTTGTCACCAGCGTATCTGGCCTAAATAAAGAAATTCGAAGGCTCACCAAATGCATATGCCGACACAACGAGGTCGTGGCCGATTTTCGGAAGGCGCTGACAACGTTGGCGAAGATTCAAAATATGGAGCAACAATGTGACCATGGAAGGAGATTTAGGTGCCCGTGTTGGAGTGGGATTCCGTCAAAGCGGCGGCTACGAACGGAGGATTTTGAAGCTGACGATCCTATTGCTCAGGAGACGGACCGGTCGCAGCACCATGATCCGAGCTATGCGCCGACACTAGATGGAAAGTTTATCATGGATCACATGCCATTCAGGTCGAAGAAATTGAAGAGAGCACCTCGCACTCGACAAACCGCCCGAGACAAGTCGCAGACGAAAAAAAACCCTAACATGGTAAGCCCTAACATCGTCAACAATTAATTGAAATCGTACGCGACGTCTTTCTTTTAGCATCCCTTTCCTCTTTATACTTGTCTAACCAGTGCCCCTGTGATCCCTGCCAGGTCGATCTTACTGGTGAAAGAGGTCGGCAGAGTGGACATCCTCGGCGTCCCCGTAGCAAGTCGCCGGGCCGCTCTAACTGTATACAGAAGCACTACAATTACCTTGCCCCGGTTGGCAGCGATGGAGCTGTGCACGAGTCAGCTCTGCTATGCATGGTTGCGGATAAGATCCCCAAGGTTAGGTTTCCTTTCATCTATTTCATTTATCCTTCAACGTGCTTAGTGACTAAGACGAGACTGTCTGTGGTATTCACTGTTTGAGGTAGGCCTTTAACCTAGCATTCGTACCAACCCGGAGTATGGACCTCGCTGGGGTTGAGCTTGCTGTTGCTACATACATCTTCAGCAAGGATCTTCCGAAGAGGTAAAATGGATGTCTTCAGCCAAATATTTCATCCGTGCATTGTCTCATTTATTACGGCATAAAACGTGCATGACAAAGTAGTTTAGGAGAACCCAACGTGGTTATGCGATCACTAGCTCCCCAATCCGCATGCTCCGTTTCGCTTAATGTCCGATTATGAAACTGCCCTCCTTGTATTATGTTTTAACCGCTCCTACTAATTCATTTCCAGTGAAATTCTGGCTGACGTTGGTCATTGTGTTGCGGATAGGACAGCATTATTAACACTTGGCCCGAATGAAAGAGTTATGGATGACGTGAGTGGTTAAGTGTACCTTAATGCATTATTTGTTGTCTTCCTAGGCGCATTCGGCCTAATTTCCCTTGTCGTTACTCATATGTTCATGTCTAAATTGTTGTCAGGTCATTACTATCGTGGCAACGATGTTGTCGAAGACCTCCAGCCAGCACCAGTGGTTCATGCCGACTATGATCATGGTGAGTCACGATAAATGTAACAGCATGTACAACGTCTGATTAAGTCTTTATTACGTGTCTGTTAATATCAATAAGTTATACGTTAGGTCTTGCTAACTAACAAGGGACGATGTTTGTTTTAACCGCAGCAAGATGCACTCCAAGGAACGAGTATGACGCAGGCTAACATAGATGCTGTTGTGAGCAAGCATATGAGGTGCAAGGTCGACAAGGTTACCGAGGTTTGTAAACGATTCCCGTAACCATTGGCAAACATGATTCTAGCAGTCGTAAGTTATGCACCGTAACAAACTTTTTTTGCCTCTCTTGCAAGTGACAGATCTTTCAACCAATGTGGACGGACGGACACTGATTCTTGATGGTTGTGGATGTTCTCCGACAGAGGCTGATGTACTTCAACTTTTTCAAGTGTACAACGGAGACCGAGGCAAGAAACTTGCTATGACGCAAGTCGTAAGTCTCGTCACTTTTTACCGTACTCTGCATGTTTATACTTCTTACGTAGGTTATCTCCTTTTACCATATAATTCTTCTTAGGTATGGACTGCGTACTGTGTGCAATTAAAAACCCGGTTTCTCTATGTACTTGTCAGATTGCTGGATGCATCTCTCTGGTTTTTATATGGTAGCCTTGTTAACGTTACTGGGTTAATTAAATGAAATAGTGACATGGTAATAGAAATGCAGATTGCCAGGTATTAGAAATCCCGTCGAATCTGACCGTGCCACCAATAATAGGCTTAACTGGTTAAGTCCAATTTCGGGGCCTTTGACATGATTTAATTACTTATCCTGGTTGCACGAAATCGATTATGTATAGGTTTGATTTTTTTTTGGGAAATATATCGTGAGCTGCTATCGTAGAACTCGTTTCTTAAGCAGGCACTGCATTTGGAGTCGCTAACAATTGGCCCCAAGTGGCTATCGAAGAGCACCGCTGAAAGACCACGTTTCTCGTCTTACCCGTTCGAGGAGCCCCTCGTGCCCCAGCAACATAGGAAATCGTGAGTTCTGTTGTTATAATGTTGTCAATAGGCGTACTGTCTTCTTAATTGTTTGTCGGGTCTTTTCTCCATCGTACTTTTACTGCATCAGTATGTAACCAAACTCTTATTTGTTGTTGTTACATGACATAGGATGGACTGCGGTGTATGGGTCTTGCAATGGATGATTAGGGGAGCTCTTTGGGCTATACACAACGTGACGGTACGTGTGCAAAATACGTCGAATTTGATATACTTGAATGAAATTTGTTAATGATCCAACATAGATAAGAAGTGACATGACCTTGTTGTATTTCGAAGACCCTATAAACTGCGGTTTCATGGCTTGCAGGCAGTAAACGACCAGACTAGGATGCGAATAGCACTTGATCTTGTATTGAGATTACACAATGCAAAGGCAATCGACATCGTCAAAAAGGCTATGAGTTTCTGGAGCAAGAAGGTTGCGTCTTCGCGACGACGACGGCAACGATAGCCACATACGCTGGGAAGAACATATAAGTCTCGGTTGAGGGGACTTACGTATCATTTTTTGTTTTTTGGTTTCCGTCCTCCCCCGATCAGAAAATACACCTGGTCATGATGGACATCGACACCTACTGCGTCGTTTACATGCGCACCGGTTTTATGTTATTTTTTGTCATTTTGTTATAGTAGATAGGAATTTCACCCTTATTCCGCGTGGGTCACCATGGCAGTTGATACGCATAGTATTGATACGAATAGTAAGAACAAGAGGAGTCGCCATGCAAACTCGGTATAACTATTTATGGGGTATGAAACCAGTTTCAGAAGTTGGAAACTCACTCTAATTATTACTTATACAATGTCACTAAGGATGATCAGAATCTGTACAGGCAATCATTTTTTTGGAATCAAATTGCACCGTGTACAAGCAATTTTTTTGTTTGTAAAAATTTTTAGCAGTTGTTCGCTGTAAACTACAACATTAGTGTCATCTATGTATGTATATGTAAGGGTTGGAAGCATGAAGCATGGTTACTTTAGTTGAGTTCAGTGTTGAATCTTTTTGACCCCAACTTCAATAATTTTTATCACCGTGTATAACAAATTTTAGCGTGTGGAACAACTTTAACTGCATCCATATTCGACTAAGCAAGTAACAGAATTTTAAAGAAACTGCATTAATTTTTGCTATTCTCATCCACCATTCTTCTGAATTATTAAACTACGTGACTACAATTACGGTCTTAAATATCTGGAACAGCTCAGCATGCGATGGCCGTCAACGGCATGTATATTATGAGTTGTGCCTATCCTTACGCACAACACAAACCATTGGACTAATTTAACAATCAACAAGCCCACACTTACAGATGAAACACTTGCCACAACTCAGCATGACTTACGGCAACCACAGATTGAACCTGTAATTAACTAACGCTTATGAAATGTTGTTAACAAAACCCAGGACCATAAAAGAACCATAAAGATAACTGAACGCAAGATGGATGTCATGTATGGGAAACATGTTACCACAACATTTTCTGATACTGTGCGTAAGGAATACGTAAAAATAATACAAGCCGACTAACATGAAGTACGCATTACTCGCAAATTTGAACTAGACGGAACACCCTTTAATGTCAACCATTAAAATGTGAAAGGAACACCGTCGGGCAACGAACACCTATCAAAACCTGCGCCTTGGAACGAAGCGGAGTCACACTCTCCCGCAAACTCTTCATGCTCAGCCTATTAGAAGTTCCCTCCGGACCTGTTGGCGGACCGAGAGTTACCCAATGCATTCTAGAATAAGATTTAACATTCATGATGTCAGCCATAACTGTGGTAGTATTAACAGGGGTATGAGTCACGTTGGCAACACAATGAATAAAAAATTCGATACATGTTTACCTCTAGAACCCACTGTTGGAAGGCATCAGAACCCGGCGTACTAAAGTGCGTAGCAGTCATAGCGGGAGCTTCTTCAGGTGAGGAAATCGCCGCAGCTGCTTGACTAGGCTCTACCCGGTGGAGTGTTGAACAGCTGGGAGCTGCAAAGAACTGGTGTATCTGCTGCCCCCCGAGGAAGAAGTTGCCGCCGGCAACCCCTGGGCTTATCCGGGGTAGACTAGACTTTGCTGCATTCGGTTCGGGGGGTCTTGGTACGTATTGGTCGGTGCCGCCGGGAAAACCAGGTTGAGAGATGCCAGGTGCAGCCTGCAACAAGATAAACAAGTTATTCACAGGAGACGGATACGGAAGAATGAAGCGACCGTCGTGAGGCAAAAGGCAAGTCAATAAACTTAAGCAACATCTTACGTCAGACGGACATCAACGAAGAGTGTAAATCACATACAACGAGCCAAGTTTAAAAGACAAACTTTTAATATCATGATCGTGGAAAGATGTTATCCAGCATATAATACGAATGAAATTAATCAATAATCAGTGAAAAGTAGTATTCTCATGTAATTTTCCAAGTCAATTTACTTCACCGTGCATACTGAAATCACATGTAAAAAATAACCAACAGAACAAAACATACCTCCGAGCAACTACGCCCCGAACGATTCCCGCTAGTCTCTCCGGAGGATCGAATCTCGACCGTCGCTGAAGTCCCTTCTCGAATGCCAGCTTGGCTCATCTCCCTTTGAGAAATGCACGTCCTCTTCGTGTGCCCGGGATGCCCACAAGAAGTGCAGCAACGCCTACTCCCCCAAGTTCTGCATTTGTCGAGGAACCAGCCTCCCTACCGCGTTTTGGGGCCCCTTTAGTCCGGGCGACCGGCGGATCCTTTACCACGTCCTGTTGCCTCTCCCTGGCCTCGTGGTCTACGGTATTGCCCCTACGCACCTGAAGCCTCCGGGCCAAAGATGTTAGTGCATCCCTCACTAAGAAGTCAGCTGCATCGTCGGAAGCTAGTTTCGCCACGACACTCATTGCACTGCACAGCGCGCCGTACCTCAATAAACAATTGCTGTTGCCCGATAGATCACATGTTTTGGATGCTGTCCATTCCTTTGCATCCTTACACCAACGCCTGACTACCAAACCAGGTGGGATTTCGTCCCAACCCTCATACTTCATCACGCAAAATATATGGCAGCAAGGAATCCCTTCACTGTTCCACAGCATGCAATCACATTCAATCTTCGGTTCGCTTGGATCGTAAAGCACCTTGCGAACCTTACGACGGTTCCCCACGCTAGAGAACTTGTAGACAGAGGTTGTGCTAATGCTGTCTTTCCCCAGAAACAGTAAACTCCCAACCCCCTTTATCTGTTTCCTAACCTCCTTGAAGACTGCCCTGGTGTATGTTTTTGCAGCAAACAGCTCGATGTTATCAAGACCTGTGGTCAGTACGGGCGTGTAGTACGATGAATAGAATTGAGTTGTGACCTCATTGTTGCGATAATCCTTTACCACCCTATCCAGGCTCTGAACCAATTCAAGAAGGCTGTTTGTGGACTTCAGGAACCCTTTGATGAATGCATTTATGCCCTCACACCTGGAAGTTGTCCTGTAACCCACGCAAAAGGTGCCCCGTAGATATGCCGTTGCCCAGCTATGCCTTAATTCGTAGGTGCTTTTGACCCAGCTGTTGTTCATTAGGCCTAAACTTTCCACCGCCGTGCTCCAGTACTCCTCGAACTCGGTAACATCGAGGTTTGCATAAACTGCCTTCTTGAACACCTTCCGAAATTCAGGCTCCTTGACCCGTAAGACACAAATTTTTTCCAAATGCCACCCGCATAGGCGATGCCTGGCTAAGGGAAGCACATCGGCGATCGCTGCCCGCATGGCTTTATCCCCGTCAGTGACCACAACGGAAGGCTTCTTGTTTTCCATGACATCAAGAATATTCAACGACACCCATTTATATGTACGGACCTCCTCGTCCTCTAGCAATGCAAAGCCGAAAATTGCTGTCTGCTTGTGATGATTTGATCCGGAGAACACCACCAGAGGCTTCTTGTACTTGTTGGACCTGTATGTTGCATCAAATGCAAGGACGTCACCGAACAACTGGTAGTCCGCCATCATCTGCCCATCCGCCCAAAATAGGCTACCAAGTTGATTCTCTGTTGTTTTGGTATATCTGGCGACAGTCATCATGTCCGCGTTGGCCTTGCCTTCCAAATAACTTATTGCCGCTGCCGCGTCTCCATTGTTAATTTGTGCTATTCTTTGGCTATGAACGTAATTGTACAGATCCCTCTTAGTAAACCAAAGCATCCCGTAACCCCCTGACTGCCCGGCCATGTACGCCATTATCTTGGACGTCGCAATGCCAAACTTTTTTAGACTATCCACTTGAGCTTTGTCACTGTCACTCAGATTGCGATGACTCGGAAGAAGATGTCGAAACATAGTTGTAGCAAGAGGGTGGTTATGGTTGTCGTCTATTCTCCGGACTTTCCAAACCTGATCTTGAAGATCATAGTAAATTTTCAGCTTCGCTGAACAACCCGTGCGACTCTCCAGCTTCTCCTCCCTCACTCTTTCTGGACGATCGTAGTGTTTCTCATGCCTTGTGCCTTGACGATGACAAAAAAAAGTCTCGTCTTACCAAAAGACCATTCATTCGGGCCACGTCACCCTTCCTTACACCGAACCCCCTGAGTCTGGCAAACTGTTTGTATGCCGCGTAAGCATCTTCCTCGGTACTGAACACTTTGTCTAAGAAATCGTCCGTCGACCTAAAACCGGGAGCATCAGGTTCACATGTCTCCTGCCCTGGCCCGACCCCGTTCCCATGGGTTTCCTCACCCGTTTCGGCCGTCTCGGAGTCACTGTGAAAGGATTCATCCTCGTCATCCCCAATCGGAGAAGACACGCGGAAATACTCCTCCTCACTAAGACTGCCCGAGTCATCTTCTCCAACAGTGAAATGCGACTGCGAATCCATTCTTCAAGCAAACAACAAAGGATGTCAGTCACCTAGAAGATGGCTAATCGGCAGGAAACCTATCATGACTTACTATGCGACTTAATGAAACACCCGCATCGGAATAGGTAGTTAAAACAGGCTAACCATACATAAATATTCAAATATTCAAATAATTAAATACACAACAAGTCTATGCTTATAGATGATGCTACGTATTTTACCGCACATTGACTAACCGGTGAACTCATTAACAATGCCACGAGTCCAACATACTTACATACATTCGGGTCCAACTTATGGACACAATGTGGATACCATGAACAAGCTTTATCGATTTCAATCAACACTAAAGACTTGCCTTCTGTCCAATTTCTTCAACCTGGAGGAATGGATTATTTAAGCAATGCAGCAAAATTATCCAAATGTTCTAAAAGAAAAACCATAACAACAATAACTGTTTTTAATTGAGATCATAACAAGAACAAAAAAAAGAAAACAGAAAGAATGGGAGCCATGCTCCATCACAACATTAGTATAGGAAATGTTATCTTTGACTAAAGTAAATAGTCTTTCTTATGCCACTGATCTATGGAGTGGGAACCTACATTGAATACATCTAATTCAACACCTCCCCATACAAAATATATTACACTTATTATTGACTTATCAAAAATTAAAAAAAAAATTAATAATAGCCTAACGCCATACAAACAAAACTAGCACAATGTAATAGATATCTCACGTTACTCAACCAATGGAACATGTAAACCTTATAACTCCTCTCTTAAGCCAACTCTCACACTATTATTCGTCTGATTTTTTATTGGTACCTTCGGTGTGAGACAGACACAACATACTAATGCACTGAGACCTTCCATGGTTTTACTTATCCTTAGTAAAGACTATACAACTGTTACTTGCACGATCTCTGACCTCCCGCTACACATCCACAAACATGTCAACCTTTCTTTCTATGAACCCTGCTTTCTATCACAATTAACTTCTTTTTCTCCGTAATCTCATTTTCGTTCTTACAGTGTTGGCAACTCCATAAAAAGGTACCTTGAAGACTAAACTGATGCACGGCAATGTGCACAGGACTCAATTCATGTGTTCTACGCAATGACAGGCTACACTAAGGAAGGAAGACTTGAATGTCAAACATAAAAAAGACAAAGAGGGATTAGAAATTTCGTGTGACAATTACCAATTAGAAATCAATTCCAAAAGTCTATATCACCAACAATTCAGTATTCAGGTTGAACGACACAAGCTGGCATTCTTCTCATAAAAATTGAAGAAGAGGAAAGCACCCAGGCAATAACATATATGGCAGAACTGGGTAAACCCCGTACCTCATGCATCTAGCGGAAGCCCGAAGCCAGGCACAACACAACATATTAATGGACTGAGTTGAATTCAACACACCCAATGCTTCAGACCTCTGAAGCGAGACACCATTTTCAACAGATTATATTCCACCAGATCAACAACCACCATACTTCATACCTAAATCGACACGGGAAGTAGCGCAGAACCGGGTTTCTCCCCCGCCGGCAGCGGTTACGTCTATCGCACAGCCCTAATCAGCGCCAGATACGACAAGAACCATCAAACTACACTGGAGTTTGTTTCCAGCCTTCGACTTCTGCCTCTGCAGCAACACTATCTCCCTCTGCCTCGAACCTAGCGCATCATTTTTGGCCACAACACCGTCGTCACTGATTCGCTTCCCTTTGATGCATCAGGGTCTGCGTCTGTATTTTTTTTCCTCCCTTCTAATTTCAATACCAAAAAACAAAACCCATTTTCTATTGGATACCCAAATATTTTTCTTGGCATAACCCATCTTAACAAGTCCACTAACAGACTGTGCAACCAAAAAGCTTCGGCTGGTGGCTCAGCCAACCATGCCATCAACCAGTAGACAAGCTCTGCAAAAGAGAGCAACGTGTCGATCTCATGATAATTGGGATAGAAAATCTGTAAATCTGTATCAATTTAAATCTTTACCATAGAAGGGCCCCTTTTGATATTGTTGTTTATGAATGTTAAATATGTTGGCTCTTGAAAGAATGATGAAAAGGAGAAATGTTATTGATAATCTGAAAAATCATAAAATTGATTCTTGAAGCAAGAAAAAATAGTGAATACAAAAGCTTGCGAAAAAAAAAGAAAAGAAAAAATGGCGAAAAAAAAAGAGAAAGAAAAAGAAAAAGCAAGCAGAAAAAGCCAAAAGCTCTTTAAACCAAAAGGCAAGAGCAAAAAGCCAATAGCCCTTAAAACCAAAAGTCAAGGGTAATAAAAAGGATCCAAGGCTTTGAGCATCAGTGGATAGGAGGGCCTAAAGGAATAAAATCCTGGCCTAAGCGGCTAAACCAAGCTGTCCCTAACCATGTGCTTGTGGCGTGAAGGTGTCAGGTGAAAACTTGAGACTGAGCGGTTAAAGTCGATGTCCAAATCAAAAAGAAGAGTGTGCTTAACAACCCTGGACACCTCTAATTGGGGAATCTAGCAAAACTGAGTCACAATCTAAAAAGGTTCACCCAATTATGTATCTGTGGCATTTATGTATCCGGTAGTAATACTGGAAAACAAAGTGCTTAGGGCCACGACCAAGACTCATAAAGTAGCTGTGTTCAAGAATCAACATACTGAACTAGGAGAATCAATAACACTATCTGAATTTTGAGTTTCTATAGATGCCAATCATTCTGAACTTCAAGGGATAAAGTGAGATGCCAAAACTGTTCAGAGGCAAAAAGCTACTAGTCCCGCTCATCTGATTGGAGCTAAGTTTCATTGATATTTTGGGATTTATAGTATATTCTCTTCTATTTATCCTATTTGATTTTCAGTTGCTTGGGGACAAGCAACAATTTAAGTTTGGTGTTGTGATGAGCGGATAATTTATACGCTTTTTGGCATTGTTTTTACATAGTTTTTAGTATGATTTGATTAGTTTTTAATATATTTTTATTAGTTTTTAAATAAAAATTACATTTTTGGACTTTACTATGAGTTTGTGTATTTTTTCTGTGATTTCAGGTATTTTCTGGCTGAAATTGAGGGACTTGAGCAAAAATCAGATTCAGAGGTTGAAGAAGGACTGCAGATGCTGTTGGATTCTGACCTCCCTGCACTCAAAGTAGATTTTTTGGAGCTATAGAAGTCCAAATGGTGCGCTCTTAATTGCGTTGGAAAGTAGACATCCAGGGCTTTCTAGCAATATATAATAGTTTATACTTTGCCCGAGTTTAGATGATGCAAACTGGTGTTCAACGCCAGCTCTTTACCCTATTCTGGAGTTAAACGCCAGAAACAGGTTGCAAAGCAGAGTTAAACGCCAGAAACAGGTTACAAACTGGCGTTTAACTCCAAGGAAGACCTCTACACGTGAAAGTTTCAATGTTCAGCCCAAGCACACACCAAGTGGGCCTGGAAGTGGATTTCTGCATCATTTACTCATTTCTGTAACCCTAGTAACTAGTTTAGTATAAATAGAACTTTTTACTATCATGTTAGGCAACTGATCTTTGATTAGTCTTATGCTATCTTAGACCTTTATGGGGGCTAGCCATTCGGCCATGCCTGGACCTTGTTCTTATGTATTTTCAACAGTAGAGTTTCTACACACCATAGATTAAGGTGTGGAGCTCTGCTGTTCCTCATGAACTAATGCAAAGTACTATTATTTTTCTATTCAATTCAAGCCTATTTCTTCTCTAAGATATTCATTCGCATATAAGAACATGATGAATGTGATGATTATGTGACGCTCATCATCATTCTCACTTATGAACGCGTGCCTGACAAACACTTCCGTTCTACATGCAACCAAGCTTGAATGTGTATCTCTTAGCCTCCTGATCGTGAGATCAGAGTCTTCATAGTATAGACTAGAATTATTGGCGGCCATTCTTGAGATCCGGAAAGTCTAAACCTTGTCTGTGGTATTCCGAGTAGGATCTGGGAAGGGATGGCTGTGACGAGCTTCAAACTCGCCAGTGCTGGGCGTAGTGACAGACGCAAAAGGATTACTGAATCCTATTCCAGTATAATCGAGAACCGACAGATGATTAGCCGTGCGGTGACAGCGCATTTTGGACCATTTTCACTGAGAGGACGGGATGTAGCCATTGACAATGGTGATGCCCTATATAAAGCTTGCCATGGAAAGGAGTATGAAGGATTGGATGAAAGCAGTAGGAAAGCAGAGATTCAGAAGGAACAAAAGCATCTCTATGTGCTTATCTGAAATTCTCACCAATGAATTACATAAGTATCTCTATCTTTATTTTATATTTTATTTATATTTTAATTATCAATTCACCATAACCATTTGAATCCACCTGACTGAGATTTACAAGGTGACCATAGCTTGCTTCAAGCCGACAATCTCCGTGGGATCGACCCTTACTCACGTAAGGTTTATTACTTGGACGACCCAGTGCACTTGCTGGTTAGTTGTGCGAAGTTGCGACAAAGAACTAAAATTATGAATATGCGTATTAAGTTTTTAACGCCGTTACCAAGGAATGAACGATCACGATTTTGTGCACCATGTACCAAACTTGAATTTGATTCAAATTGGTATATGAAATTGCTTAATAATACCCAAATTAGTCCATTTTCAATTATAAAGCCCTAATTCCCAAAATATTGTCTTCTCTTCTCCAACCTCTCTGCTGTCTTCTTTTCTTCTTCGACCTTTCTGCTATCTTCCAATTCATCTTGTTTTCTCGTTTGCTTGAGTGATGATGGGTGGTGGAGAGAGAAGCTAAAGTAGCTAAGTAAGAACATGCTAAACTCAGAGATTATGCAGAGAAGTTGTTGAGATCTAATCCGGGTTCAACTATCAAGTTAGGTGTTAGTCCAATGCCTAACAGAGACGGTGTATTTAAAAGGTTTTATGTCTGTTTAGATGGGTGTAAGAAAGGTTTTGTGGGTGACTGCAGACCCTTGGTAAGACTAGATGGTGCTTTTTTGAAGACCTATTTTGGAGGTTGGCTATTGTGCGTCATGGGTCAGGACGCAAATAATCATGTATACCCAATTGCATAGGCTACTGTTCATGTTGAGAACAAAGACACCTGAAAGTGGTTCTTGGAGCTCTTGCATGAAGATATTTGAGATCAGACAGAGCATGGTTAGTGCTTCATCTCTGACATGTAGAAAGTAACCTATAGGCTATAAGGTTCAATTAGAATCACAATATATGATTTTAAGGATCATTTTGAATTAATGAACACAATTTGAAGGACTATTTTGTATTAATAACAAAAAATTGAAAGACTATTCCGAATTAAGTTATCTGTGTTATCGGTGACTGTAACATATATTGAATGACTATTTTGTTACCTTGTAAGGTCTGATCCTAGCATTGCCTGAGGTTATGCCAGGCGTACATCACCACTTCTGTGCGTGGCCCCTGTGGAAAAATTTCTAGAAATAATGGAAGGACTCACACTTAAAGAGCTTGCTTTGGAAGTGTGTTAGAGCAATGACTGTCCAAAAATTCAATGGGCATATGCAATCAATAAAGAAGGTGAATGACTATCTAGAAATTCAATGAGAATCAAGAGTTGAACTCATGTAAAATTAGTATTTTATTTTATTGCATCTTCATCAAAACATTACATACCACTTAAGAAATTTAAAATTTCATAACACATTCATTCATCATTTATTGACAATAAAATCCAACAAGCTAAACTTAAACACATACCAAAGGTAACTACAAAAGCTAGCAACACCATTATCATCATCTTCAAGGTTTTAACATCACTCTTTAAGCTTATCATTCTCTAATTAAACTAATGTAAAACTTCTTGTGAAATGGGTATTGCACAAACTGGTTCTTCACATCTATCAGTCCAGCGGAAGAAATTACAATGAATTCCATACTGCAAAGTAAAAAACGCAGGTGAATCCAAACTCAAAGTGAAACCATCTTAATATTTTCTTCAGAGCCAAAACCTTACCTCATAGTTTGGACAACCATAAAATGGTCTACCAGGATTCTCAGCTGTCATTGAGTACTTCATCATTATCTGAAGCTTGCAGCTGCAGAAAACAGCGTTCTTCCCTCCCTTATTACGCATTTCTTTGCTGCTATAAGGTTTCACTGCAGAGTTGTTCCTACTTGAGCTACTTTGTCTTCTCTCCCAACCACCCATCATCACTCATGCAAACGAGAAAGTAAGATGAACTGGAAGATAGCGGAGAGATCGAATAAGAGAAAAAGACAACAGAGAGGTCAAAGAAGAGAAGACAATAATTTGGGAATTAGGGCTTTATAATTGAAAATGGACTAATTTGGGTATTATTAAGAAATTTCAGATACCAATTTGAATCAAATTCAAGTTTAGTACACATCAGCATACAACTGTAATGTCCACATGGCACTTCACGCTCCACATCATCAATGTTTAGACGGTGGACTAACGGAGATGCACTTCTGGGAATTTCAGGGATTTAGTTGGTCATTTTTAAAAGTTGAGGACTAAATTGAGTAGCGATTTGAAATTTAGGGATTATTTTGGGCATTTACTCTATATTAAATAGTATAAAAGTAGTACAGAGACAGAATCAAAAATGCAACTACATGAAGTATAATAGAAAAATAGTGACTAAAATTATTGAGGTTAAAAGTGTGATAGAGGAAAGGTCAAAACCTAAGAAAATAAGAGGTGAAGTCAGAGATGCAGAAAGAGAAGTCAGAGAAAAAAGAAAAGAATGAAATTCACGGAGAGAGGCAACACTATAACAGGCTACTCCACATGATTATGCAACTTCCTACTAATAGTGTGTTCTTTCATGCTGCGTCTCAGTCCCTGATTCTCTGGATCATGCGCCACATGTCGACTCTTTTTAACTAATTCAGTTCCAATTTAGTCATTCTGTCCTTCTTTAAAATCTCTCACAAATTCATATTTAACTTTGTTCGTTATATTACCCCGCCCTTCAACCTCAACATTGTCCTCAAGGTTAAAAGTTGGATAAGTCTTGAAGAAGTCCTCCGCTTCTCCCCATGTCCTTTCAGCTCGTGCACCCGGTCCCCACTGCACCCACAGTTGCGGAACCTCTCGGCCCTGTAGTAAAATTGGTCTATTCCTCCCATCAATCGCATGAAGAGCAAGTATGGGACCTTCGGCTACCGATTGTAGGTGAAGGAACTAATTTAGTGCACTACATTCAATTTTAAAGACTAAAATGAGTCATTTAATGCAAAGTCAGAGATTAATTTGGTGCATCTACAATGATAATATAATAAATGACACATAAATGAATAATGTTGCAACATGTGACACAAATTGACACATGGCCAAATAGTATTATGACACGTGGCACAATCATCCACGTTAATATGCCATATATCACTGGTCAATACATCATCAAGTCATGTCATCACGTCGTTAACAAAATATAGGTTAGAAATTAATGTGGTGCACTTTTGTCAATTTCAAACACGTAATTAGTACAATTGGAATCTCGAAAACGATTTTAGTGTACGACGCCAATTTCAAAGACCACTTTAAGATTTAACTCACCCAATAATGCCATGAAAAATTCAATACCATAAATACTAATATCCATTGATTAATGATATATTTGAACAAATTATTAAAATTAAAAACTCTGAACAATAAATCCTAAATATTTCTTATAATCTAAAAATGATATAGGATGTTCAACACCATAAACACTAATAATTCTTCTTCTTCCTTTTCTTAATTTTTTTCTTAGGCATAAACAAAAATATAGAATGATGATAAGTTGATCCATAAAGGCAAGGTGTAAGATTCCTCAAAGGACGTGGATTTGTATGACTGCATCAGGCGTCATGTTAGATACAGTGCAAATTTTCTTAAACGGTATGTTTTTTTATTGTTTAAAAAATAATGAAAAATCAATTAATAATTAGCTAATATAAATTTAGGCATCGTCTGCTAAATTTTTTTAAAAAAGTGTTTGTGTTTTTTTTATTTTACGTTTGATAAATAAAAAAGATTGTATATTTATACATAATTTTTAATTTATCAAATACAAAATAAAAAATTTATACTTTGAAAAAGTACAAATACTTTTTTAAAAAATTTTATCAAATCAAACTTTAGTTATATAGTTTTTAAATGTTAGCAATATGTCAACTTTTAGTAATTGATTTTTGATTAATTTTTATGTTCTTCTAGAAACACCCTAAGTTTTACCAGAGACATTAGATAAATTATGATAATATTGAAAAGAAAATAACTTTATTTTGATGGAACTATAAATTGAGCTTTTCTTTCTTTGCTTGCTTGTAAAATTTTTTAACTTTTTGATTTAAGATTATTTAAGTGGGTAACAATTAGAAGAGAGAAGTGAGTGTTTGATTGGAGTTTAAGGCACAATAAAAACGGGCTAGAAAAGAGAGTGAATGTTGACTTTTGTAATTGGGTCTGTTTTTGATTTTTTGCACAAAACACACATATCACAAATTTTTTTAGAACTTTCAACCCAAGATTATAATTTTAGTCATCATCAAAATATTATTGTTGCTTTTCTCAAACTCAACAAATATTATTTAATTATTTTAATAATAATTAAATAATATAAAATAAAAAAACTTTTTTTTATTAAGACAGGAGCCAAAGGCCAAACACCCAAAGGAATTATACTTTCACTATTCTAGGGAACAATAACTTACAGGCTTACTCTATTAGACTCTAACATTGGTCCTAAACCCTAAACCCTAAATCCTAAACCCTAAATATGAAAATACGGGCCTCTGTTCGTAAAATTTGTGAAAAATGTAGATTGATCCGTAGACGAGGTAGAATTATAGTAATTTGTTCCAATCCAAGACATAAACAAAGACAAGGATAAGGATAATATTTCCACAAAAGCCACAAGAGAGGAAATTCTTGCTCCCATTGGACCATCTGTATCTACATGCATTAAGATCCCGATTCATGGATCTCTCGGTTCGAGAAATCAAAATAAGAGGATCGAACCATTTCTTCTGACTCTTTTTCAAATTTGATAACTGGTGGTTGATCGTGTATTTCATTATAGTTCTATGATTCATAGTATCATTTTCTATTTGATACCTTTGAATTCCATATTCGAAGTTGCGATCGAATCGATTCTTTTTAATGAATCGATTCAATTTTATCATCAATCCAATCACCATTCACGTTTTTTTCTTTTTCTTATATTCATCTGCTTCCGGAAGAAATCGAAGAATTTCTTGGGAATCCTACAAGAGCCAATCGTTCTTTTTTCTCTGACAGATGGTCAGAACTGCATCTGGGTTCGAATCCTACTGAGAGGTCTACCGAAACGCGTATGGGTTCGGGAAAGGGATCTCCCGAATATTGGGCTTTTTCATTAACTGATATTTCGATCAGTTAGTCTACCATCTTTTTTCTTGACAGAAAGAATAAGAAGATGATTCCCTGTGCTCTGATTTTTGATTTTTATTACAATCAAAGAGCACTACCAAAGTGTTTCAAAGAAAGGGGGTTATCCTGACGTAGGTCTGCTTATGGCCTAGATCAACTTAAGTTTAATGGACTCTCTATCGAACTACTAAAAAAAATTGAAAGTATCAAGAAATGAAACCCTATACACCTTAAAGTTCATAAGATAGGCCGAAAAGAGAATTTTTTTGAGGTCCCTTTACTCATTATGCATAGCATTGAATAGACTGGGTATTCACCTTATCAATATCTCAAATCAATGATGGATTCTACTGGACGTCTCAACCCTTTGTCAGACTATTGTTCTCTTGTTTTGTTCCCTAAAGTGGAGTAAGACATCGATTTCTCAAAAAGATCAACTCTTTTAATTACATGATGGACTCCTTTGAAAAAAAAAAACATTGGCGCGCGTGTAAACGAGGTGCTCTACCTAACTGAGCTATAGCCCTTGCGTTTTTGATACATATTTGATCATATTATATCCAAAAGACGAAATGAGCCACTTCAAATAGGTTCATTGCTCCGGCCCAGAATACTATTAATCCGGCATGGGCTACATGAGCTCCCAGTAGTTTACCGGATAAATTGATAAGTCGGGCATTTCCGGCCCACCAAGCGAAACCGGTAGTTTCTTGGTCACGACCTGTTAAAGCTAAAGTTCCATTAAAGAGCGTTTCCACGTGGTAGAACCTCCTCAGGGGATATAAGGTTTTCATGAGGCTGATCTTGAGCCGCCATCCACGCGCGAATACCTTCGTTTAAAAGAATATTTTTGGTGTAGAAAGTCTCAAATTCAGGATCTTCTGCTGCACGTATTTCTTGAGAAACGAAGTCATAGGCACGTAGGTTCAAGGCCAGGCCGACTACTCCAAGAGCCCTGCAGAGGAAATTAAGTGAAGTACTCCGGACACAAAGTATGGAAAGGTGTCTATAACCTCCCCCCCAGGACCTACCCCCCAACCTAGAGTTGCTAGATGGGGAAGTAAAATTAAGCCTTGCTCATACATGGGCTTCTCGGGTACGAAATGAGCCACTTCAAGTTAATTTCCCCACTAAAATATCGCCCGTCTCTACCCAAGATCCGGGGGTAACAATTCTATTTTTGTCTAAATTTCCGAGTAAATGGGCTTCTAGGTGTGGGATTTCCTTAGTGATTTTTTGTGGACCGAGGAGAAAGGGAGCTCAGCGGCAAGAGGATTGTAACATGAGAGAAGCAATGAGGTCAACCTCTTTCAAATATACAACATGGGTTCTAGCAATGCAATGTGGTTGGACTCTCATGTCGATCCGAACGAATTATCCTTTCCACGGAGGTAAATCTTTGCCCGCTAGGCAAGAGGATAGCAAGTTACAAATTCTGTCTTTTTCTTGGTAGGGCATGTATTTTACTATAAAATTGAAGTAGTTAACGGCGGGGTTACCCCTATTGTGGTGACGAATCTTGTATGTGTTCTGGCGGCTATCTGGCATTGGGTCTATTGGGATCTAGAAATCTTTTGTGATGAACGTACAGGCAAATCCAAGTGGATACTTCTGTACGAACATCAGATGCTGGATATCTTACTCGCAGACTTGTTGAAGTAGTTCAGCACATTGTTGTACGACGAGTGGATTATGGTACCATTCGAGGAATTTCTATAAATACCCAGAATGAAATAATATATTCAGTTAATAGAATGAGTAGAAAAGAGTATATTGAGGAGTATAAAATAGAATATAATTCTATATATAATAATATATTATTAAAATAATACAATGCAAGCAAAAGTTCCTAGATTCATGGAGATATAGAACAGCATATAAGTTATCATGCTTGCATATCCACCATTTGAGTCTCCAACAATTATTCCAATAATAACGTATCCTATTTGACCTATGGAATCAATAGAAAAGGCAAATCCCTTATGATACACCAGATCCGGCTCGGTTATTGATAGAGTTATAAGAAAAGTTTTGTTCCAATGGAACCTTCTCTTTTATCGAAGATTGGCTCTTGATACATGGTCAGGCCATTCAATTTTTTTTACTTTTTTCTTTATTCTCTTTCAAAAATGTAATCAAATGCCTTTATTTAAATTTAAGAATTATAAATTCGAAAAAATAGGACCTACCCCCCAACCTAGAGTTGCTAGATGGGGAAGTAAAATTAAGCCTTGCTCATACATGGGCTTCTCGGGTACGAAATGAGCCACTTCAAATAGGTTCATTGCTCCGGCCCAGAATACTATTAATCCGGCATGGGCTACATGAGCTCCCATATCCCATCCCGGATCTGATGAAATAGGATGAATTGAGACAGTATTTTGTAAATACATAATTATCTTGAATATATTAACCATTTCTTTACTTTTCGATCGCCCGGAAAGAACAAAAGAAACATCTTGTTCTTTCTTCAGCAATTTCTGATCTCTAGTAGACCTCTCAGTAGGATTCGAACCCAGATGCAGTTCTGACCATGTCTCTTTTTTTGTGGGGATCAATGACAAAAAGATACTGGAACATAACGTTGGAAGAGATGATGGAAGCGGGAGTTCATTTTGGCCATGGTACTAGAAAATGAATCAATCCTATGAAATATTAAAATAAAAAAACCTCGTGATTCAATTATTCATTAAACATATGTATATACGGTATATTTTTTTATTGGTATTGGTTAAATCCATTTTTGTAATTGTTTTATTCGCGAGGAGCCGAATGAAGGGTGAAAGAAAGAAAAAAGATATATCAATGATATAGAATTCGAATATGTAAAGGTCTTATAACTAGTGAATTACAACTTTATTGCACCGCAATTGGTGCATTAGTATTTGCAGCCTTAATGCTTTTTGCTGGTTGGTTTCATTGTCACAAAGCTGCTCCAAAATTGGCATGGTTCCAAGATGTAGAATCTATGTTGAATCACCATTTGGCAGGATTACTAGGGCTTGGATCTCTTTCTTGGGCCGGGCATCAAGTACATGTATCTTTACCAATTAACCAATTTTTAAATGCTGGAGTAGATCCAAAGGAGATTCCACTTCCTCATGAATTTATCTTGAATCGGGATCTTTTGGCTCAACTTTATCCCAGTTTTGCCGAGGGAGCAACTCCATTTTTCACCTTGAATTGGTTAACCATCGTACTGTAAAAATTGGATAGGTCCTATCTATGGTCATTGGAGCCTCCTAAAAAAATCTACTAAATTCATTAAGTTGGTCCAAAGGATCCAAACGGCCAGTTATTAATGGAATTCCTTATCGGTTCTCCGTAAAATACTCGTTTGGCCGAGGGCTTCCAAAAACATCGTAAGCTAAACCCGTGCTGACAAATAACCAACCCGAAATGAATAGGGAGGGTTTTTATTCAAATAGGATATACATCATGAATGGATATGCTCTGGGACGGAAGGATTCGAACCTCCGAATGGCGAGACCAAAACCCGATGCCTTACCGCTTGGCGACGCCCCATTTTTTTTATTCGACATTCATACACACTATTAATGGTATTAGTTGTTCGTCAATTCCATCTCAAAAAAGTGATTGTTGCTGGGAGTTTAATATCCATATAGATATAGAATAGAATAAAACTGAAATTATTGATCATTTATACCCCTTCCCTTGCCCCTATCGAGAAATAGAACTAACTAATCCTAAGGCAAAGGGTCAAGAAACTCAACGCCACTATTCTTGAACAACTTGGAGTCGGGCCTTCTTTTCACACTATTACGGATACGAAAATAATGGGAAAAATAGGATTCGACTGTCAACTGCTCCTATCGAAAATAGGATTGACTACGGATTTGAGCAATAGCACATAATTTCAAAAAACCCGTACGATTTTCCCGATCTAAATAAAGCAGGTTTTCCATAAAGAAGATTTGGCTCAGCATGTTCTATTCGATACGGGTAGGAGAAGAACCCGACTCGGTATTCTTTTCTTTTAAGAGAAGATGTGTACGAACGAGATATCCAGCAACAAGAAGAAGGAAAAGGATTGAATAGAGGAACTCCCGAACATTTAGCGATCTCAGATGTGTCGATATCAATGGTGATAAAATTCTTTTAGTTAGGGATAACAATAGCCAAAGGAACCGTTATTCCATATATTTTGATATTGAAAATCAATTTTTGGAGATTTCTAATGATCCTTCTTTTCTAAGTGAACCAGAAAGTTTTTTTGATAGTTATAATAAGAATTCTAGCTATCTAAATTTTTTATGTACCGCGAACGCCACACTTTAATTATTTATGACGATCCCTCCAAACAAGCCCAGGCTTATCACCAAATGTGTCTTAATATTCCGCCATAGTTAGGGCAGTTAAACCAAAAGTAAACCAACCCCTTGGACTGCTACGAAAAACACCATCTGATTTCAAAGTGGCACGATTTAATTCAAAAATTTCACTCAATTGAGCACGTCTAGCATATTTTTTCACAGTAGCGGGATTACTATAACTGACTCCGTAGGATTAAATTAAGAAGTTTAAAACTTTTTATTATTTAACATATCCGTTTCCGTTACAACCAGTATTGGGTTTTTCTGTTTGAGCCGTACGAGATAAAATTCTCATATACGGTTCTCAGAGGGGGAGTTCCTTTGGTTTACCTATCTCAATAAAGTCTATGATTGGTTCGAAGAACGTCTTCAGATTCAGGCGATTGCCGATGATATAACTAGTAAATATGTCCCTCCTCATGTCAACATATTCTATTGTTTAGGAGGAATTACACTTACTTGCTTTTTAGTCCAAGTAGCAACGGGGTTTGCTATGACCTTTTATTATCGTCCGACCGTTACTGAGGCTTTTGCTTCGGTTCAATATATAATGACTGAGGCTAACTTTGGTTGGTTAATCCGATCTGTTCATCGATGGTCGGCAAGTATGATCTCTTCTTGGTTGACACCAATATATGCCTCGTGTTATACTGTTGAATAACAAGCCCTCAATTATCTAGTTAGAGAGAATTCGTGTGCTTGGGAGTCCCTGATAATTAAAAAAACCAAGATTTTACCATGACTGCAATTTTAGAGAGACGCGAGAGCGAAAATTAGAATATATATTATTAGCATATATAAGAATATATTATTCTTATTCCATAGTCCAAATAGATTCCAATGTATTCCAATACATATTCCAAACAAATACTACTTATTGCTCTCATCTTTTATGAATCGATCCCCCTTTGACTGTACAAGAATATGTGGGGCTCAACATGTCTGGAAGCACCGGAGAACATTCTTTTGCTGATATTATTACCAGTATTCGATACTGGATTATTCATAGTATTACTATAATCAAAGTAGTTCCAACAGTTCAATAAATATTCTTTCTTTATTTTTTTCTTCATTTTTTTCCTCAATCATTTCGACTGAATAAATCTTTATTATTAATTGAAAAATTCAAGTCAAAATTGGTTGCTTGTATCATTAACCATTTCCCCTTTTTTGGATGAGAGGAACTTATCATGAATCCACTGATTGCTGCTGCTTCCGTTGTTGCTACTGGGTTGGCTGTAGGGCTTGCTTCTATTGGACCTGGGGTTGGCCAAGGCACTGCTGCAGGGCAAGCAGTAGAAGGGATTGCGCGACAACCAGAGGCAGAGGGAAAAATACGAGGGGATGGGAATTGTCATTATTTCTACTTCGAGAGGTATAATGACAGATCGAGAGGCTCGATTAGAACGAATCGGCGGAGAAGAGGAAATAAGGTAATTAAGTGGTATAAAATTTGCATATGTTTAATCGATCTGCTGATAACAGCACAGTAACTATGAAAATGGCTCCTTCTTTAGTTAGATTATATGAGCAAATGCCCGAACCAAAATATGTTATTGCTATGGGAGCCTGTACAATTACAGGGGGTATGTTCAGTACCGATTCTTATAGTACCTACGAATAGGAAGAATCCTAGAACAAAATGAGAAGTAGCTAACCAACTTCTAGGAGAGACATAATTGACTGCATTGATCTCGGTAGCTACGCCACCCACGGAATTTAAAGAACCTAAAGGAGCATGAGTCATATATTCCGTGGATCCCTGTTGAGTTCTTCTTACACGTTCATTTTGCAAACTCAATTCATCTGATTACTACAGGGATGAACCCAATCCGGAATATGAATAAAAAACTATTCACAATTCCAGAATTGAATCAATTCAATTACATACTGGATCCAAATAAAACTTGGTTCGAAACAATAAAAGCAAGTGAAGACCCAATTTTGATTGATATGGAAAAAGACTTTGCTAGCTGGAATGATAGTGACAATTCTAGTTACAGTAATGTTGATTATTTAGTCGGTGTCAGGAACATTAGAAATTTCCTATCTGATAAAATTCTTTTAGTTAGGGATAACAATAGCCAAAGGAACCGTTATTCCATATATTTTGATATTGAAAATCAATTTTTGGAGATTTCTAATGATCCTTCTTTTCTAAGTGAACCAGAAAGTTTTTTTGATAGTTATAATAAAAAAGCAGGATGACTGTGACATGTACGCGTGGGATAAACCAAATCTTGATTGAATCTTATTTTTCCATTAGACGGAGCTCGCACGTGTTCTGCAGTACCTCCTGTGAATACTCCACCTGTATGAAAAGTTCTTAATGTTAGTTGAGTACCAGGTTCTCCAATCGATTGGCCCGCAATAATACCTACAGCTTCACCTAATTCCACCAAGTTTTCATGAGTAGGACTCCGCCCATAACACAATCGACAGATCCAAGATGTATTCCTACAAGTAAAAGGGGTTCGAATAGATATTGATTGTGTTTGAAAATTTATTAAATGATTGATTAGTCCAATCCCAATATCTTGATTTCGAATGGCAATACATCGCGAACCTATATATATATTGTCTGCTAATACACGACCAATTAATGTTTGTATCAAAATTCTTTCTGGCATTATTTCATTCTGGGTATTTATAGAAATTCCTCGAATGGTACCACAATCCACCCGTTTAGATGATCCTTTTCTATTTCTTCTATATGGTAGAGTTAAAACTAAAAAAAGATTTCCTCCTTCCCTATGTTTTCTCACGTTTTCAATAAAACCCTCTCGTAAAAATATTTTAGTAATGTATCCTAATTTTTGGCCTAATTCTTCTTCTGATGATCGATTCAACCTCTGATCAAAAAGATCTATCTTGGTTCTATTTGATCTCTTCAACAAGTTTAGTAATGAGCATAACGGCCCTATTGTTCCGATGGGGAGAAGAACCTATGATTAGCTTTTCCGGAAATTTCCAAACGAACAATTTCAACGAAATCTTTCAATTTCTTATTTTACTATGTTCAACTATATGTATTCCTCTATCCGTAGAGTACATCGAATGTACAGAAATGACTCCTCTTAATTGAGATATGAGATTTAATGCTTGAAGTAGGAATCACGTTGATTTTACCATACATATAGGGTTGAGTCGAGCGGGTCAGATTAAAATCCAAAATAAAAAGTATTTTACTTCTCGTTTTAATCCATTTCTATCTAATCTAATTATATCGAAATTCTGAATCTTTTCTTTTTCGGGCTCGGCGATACGTATCTTCTAATAAAAATTTATTAAAGTCCGGTTGCGAGGTCGAAATATTAAGTATGAATGAATGACAAATCACGACAAGTGATGGAGATACGCGATTTAAATAACGGAAAATCCAATATTTTATAATAGTATATATGATCCGTAAAAAAAGATCCCTAAAGATTTATCACATTTTATTTTCTCCCATATCTGAGCATATCGGCCATTTCCGGAGAACAACAAATGGTTATATCTTTTTATGGTGGATCGGCAAATTATTGGGCCGAGCTGGATTTGAACCAGCATAGACATATTGCCAACGAATTTACAGTCCGTCCCAAGGTTCTTTTTCTTTTTTCGTATATCTATTGTTATTATTGTAAATTCTTTCAGTTTTCGAATTTCTGTGATTACACGGACTATACCTGTTTGCACTAATACCTCGACGATTCCCGCTCGTTAATATATAAAGCCCAATAAGCATATCTTGAGTCGGTACGGAAATAGGATCTCCCATCGACGGAGACAATAGGTTCATATGAGAAAACATAAGTAAACGAGCTTCCGTTTGGGCTTCCAAAGATAAAGGCACATGAACAACCATTTGGTCTCCATCAAAGTCTGCATTGAATCCCTTACAAACTAATGGGTGTAAACAAATAACGCGCCCTTCCACTAAAATAGGTTGGAATGCCTGTATGCGAGAAACTCAACGCCACTATTCTTGAACAACTTGGAGTTGGGCCTTCTTTTCACACTATTACGGATACGAAAATAATGGAAAAAATAGGATTCGACTGTCAACTGCTCCTATCGGAAATAGGATTGACTACTAATTCTTACGAAGTACAAATAAAAAAGAAGTCTAAAAAAAAGATCAATTTCATCTATATCGAATTTGAATATCAGAATAGTAGATATAGTTCTGATTCAATGGGTTAGGTCCACTTACTTTTTTTTTAATGTTTCGATAAATTATTCCATTGATAACTTCATAGATTTATAGAATCAGTTATAGGTAGGAATCCATTCGAAAATTGAATTCTTTATCGCCTGAGAAAAAAGAATCCCACAAACAAAGGAAATGTACAATACAAATAGTACGAAATAACGTAAAAAAGGACTCATTAATGAATTTTTTTAGCCTACGGCCTAGAAGTTGGTTTTTTTTTATAAAAAAAAATTTATTTCATATAGGTCAAATTGATTATTTATTTTATATGGGCGCCTATCCAAAAATGGAATATGAATCATTCACTATTGCTCCGGTTTCTGGGCCTTAATCATCATGGGGGATGGGGGGAAGATCGTGTGCGTGCTTAGCAAGGGATATCGACGCTGAAGTTAGCTTCCCTCATGACATGGTCAACACTGAACTCGTCAGGGCTCTCTAGTGGGCTATTGATTGCACGAATAAGGGACATGAAACTATGGAGAAGACTTGGGTATCCTTGCAGCAGCTTTACGACACAGGTAGAGTCCATCTCCACTTTCACCTTATTCAACCCCATCTCAATTGCAATTTTGAGTCCCATGTAAATTTTTCATAACTCTTCAACTGTGATTGTGACCTTTCCTATGTTCATCATGAATCTTGTAATAACTATGCCGTTTTCATCGTTGATGAGGCTACCACAGATTTCTGAACCGATAGCATGAATCAACGACCCATCAACATTACTTTTAATCCATCCTATCTCTGGTGGTTTCCAACCCATCATAATGAAATTTTTGGCTTGCAGGGATTTAATACTCTTTTCGGTAAGCTCCAAAAATTCATCGTACATCTTGAAAACTCCTTTAGTCTCTGGAATAATATGCTGGGTAGGGGTATACTCTTGTTTGAAAGTTAAAACATTATGCTTCCTCCAGATTATGTTGCAGGTGATAAGAAAAAAAATAGGCCATGAAGTCTCATTCTCTGTTCGAGAGATCTTGCCCAGGTTCTCTTTAAGCCAATCCCATTTGAGTTGCTCATCCACACACTCCGGGCGTAGGGGCAGTCCCTCAGCACGTGGAGCAAGCTCTTATCCTAATTCATACAACTCTGAAAATTTATAATTTTCAATAAGGCCTCTACTCCTTCTCTCAGCATTAGTTAATAAATCGTTGTGACTTAATAGTTGAGAAAAGAATTTTAGCCTCTGTGGAGCTCTAGTTTTCCAACAGATTTTGTAAAGCTGTTCTGAATCATCTTCTTGTGTGTAATAAGTTTTGTAAGATATTTTGACAAAAAAAATCTCCTTTTATGTTTGGTAACCAACTGAGTGAGTCATGTCCAATAGAGGGGTGAGGAGCTTTAAGAGTGCTAATAAGATCCACGATGTCCTCTAGCACAAACCAATTATTTTTGTCCAATCCCAAGTCCCTTCTATTGTAGCATAATCCTCCAACGTCTCAGTTTTTATCTCCTCGCTGATCTGACTATCCGCTAGTTTACTTAATTTGCTAATCTCTGGGATGCAATGCACTGCCCAAAACTTGACCTGCTTCCCGTCCTCTATTTTCCAAATGAGACTCCTCTAAAAATCTTCCCGAACCTTGACAATCCCCTTCCAAGCATTAGAACAGTTCGCCTTACTGATGATTTTGGGGATTGGGCTATCACCATACGCATATTTAGCTTTCATTACCTTTGCCCAGAGGGAGTGATTATTGTGAACCAACCCCCAAGCGAGCTTCATAGGAAAAATGTTATTTATTTTCTGAACTTTGTGCAGCCCCAGGCCTCCCATATCCTTTGGCTTACAGATTTTATCCCAACTAATTAGATGAATCTTTTTATCCTCCTCATTTGACCCCCAAAGAAAATCTCTGCAGATTTTATCTATCTGATTGCAAACTTCTTTTGGTAGCTTCATGGTTCGCATGGTGTAGGTGGGTATGGTGGAGAGAGCAGATTGGACTAGTTTGCATCTTCCTGCTAGTGAAAGAGTTTGCATGTTCCAACTAGACAGCTTCGCCTACATCTTATCAAGGATAAGTTAAAAGTGTTGTCTCCCACATTTCTCGTGAATGAGCGGAACTTCGAGGTACTCTTCAAGGTTGCTAGTCAAAGGGATGCCAAGGTTCCTACTTAGCTCTTCTCTAACTGTGTGGTTAACATTCCTAGAGAAAAACACATAGGACTTGGTAAGATTGACTTTTTTGACTTAAAACGACACAAAACACCTTCAAGACTTCTTTAATAACTTGAATCTGGTCTCCATCCACCTGAACAAATAGGACAAGGTCGTCTGCAAAATAGAGATGAAACAAATGAGGCCCACCTCTACTTAGCTGAATAGGTTTCCATTTTTTTTTGCTCTATGAGAGAATTAATTAAGTGAGACAACTTTTCAATGCACAAAATAAAAAGGTAAGGAGATAAATGATCTCTCTATCTAATTTCTTTTGACGGCTTGAAAGATTCTGAAGGAGACCCATTCCACAACAAATTCATTGATGGGAAAGATATACATTAGTGAATGACGTTCATAATACTATCTGGGATGCCAATATCATTCAACGTCTCCACGACAAATCTCCAATTTAGGCGGTCATAGGCTCTTTTCCAAATCTATCTTAATAGCCATGAGACCCTTGCCATTGCTTCTAGTTCTCATGGTATGGATAACCTCTTGGGCCACCAAGATGTTATATGTACTCACTCTACCTAGAACAAAGCTAGCTTGAGTGTCAGAGACAATATAATTCATATTAGGTTTGAACCTTTCAAGGATAATTTTAGTAACAATTTTATAACAAATGTTACACAAATTGATAGTATGAATTGTGCAAAATTTTCCGAGGCAAGGATCTTTTGGATAATGGAAATTAAGGTCTGATTCATCCCAGATATATTCTTTGGTCTCCTAAAAATCTTTGAACTCAGATGAATAAAGAATTAGCCACCCAGTCTCAATGCTAAAAGCAACATATTTCACTTCCTCATATGTAATAGTCTTGCTTAAACTTGTCACATCAACCTCAACCAACCTAGAAAATCTTCTTACAATGGAAAAAATGGGTAAAACAGGCGAATAATTATTAGGTGCAAAAAGAGATTTAAAAAAGGATACGCCTAACTCCTTGAGCTCTTCAACATTATCGATCCACTCATTATTTCTATTTTTAAGAGACGTCACATGATTCCTTCTTCTCCTTTCATTAGCTTTTAAGTGGAAATACTTTGAATTTTTATCCTCAAAATTAATAATATTACATCAAGACATCTGTTGCCAGTAACTTTTTTCTTGAACTGTCACCATTTCATACTCTCTCCAAAGATCTCTCTGAAGCTTTTCCAAAAATGGGTTTGTATTGAAAGAGAGGTTATGCTTTATGCCATTGAATCTGAGCAATATCCTTTGTTTCTTTCTGAAGATATGACCGAACACCTTTTTGTTCCACACTTTAGCTTTCTCAATAAAATTATGGATATTATGCATAAGGTCCCTTGCTTGCACCAACTTTTCCTCACTAGATTATTATAAAATTATGGATATTGCTCAAATATTTTTGTTCAAGTAAATCAACATACATCATTTGGAAAAAGTCATGTCATTTGATATTGGAGCGGGAGACATGAACATTCTCAACCAGAAATAAAAGCATAGAATTCATTATTAACATTTTCTGTGCCTCCTCTTCCATATTATTATAGATATTTGGATGCTATTTGATATTCTTTATGCTTTGCCTAGATTGAGTAAATAACTATTTTGACCATGAAAGATTCAAACGTTGATAAAATTTACCATAAAAAAATAAAATTAATTTTATACACATAAAAAATAAATTATGCTCGATAAAAATATCAATTATTAATTTTTTTATTAATTCTGTTAAAAAAGTAATCAAAATATTCAAACTATCCTCCCCTCTTTCATTATCTTTACCCTTTTAAACTTTCTAATAATAACAAAATCGCTATCCATTTTTTTTCAAAATTTTGAACACCACTACTGTATGATCACTATAACCACTGGCAACACTACCATTATACCACGACTACTACCACTGCCAACACCATCGTCAACACAACACAGCAATAAATAGAGATAGAGAAAATGAGATAAGCAATAACACCAACAAATAGAGAGCACGTGCTTTGTGGAAACAACGATGAGGCGATTGGCTTTGGAGCGGTGAGTACAAAGACATCGCTCATGTCCATCTTGCTCGGCTTCATCCCATTGGGAAGCTCCCACATGAAGCAGTGGAGTAGATGGGCCACTGCCAGCTCAAGCGTGTACAACCACAACAGCATCTCCGGGAAAGACCTTTGACCCAATTCGAATGGTATGAACTCGAAGTTAGTTTCCTTAAATTCCGGAACGCTAGCCTTCAAAAATCTCTAGGGCCTGAACGTGTCTGGTTCTTCCCAACTGCTCAAGTCCCTTCCTATGCCCTACACGTTGATCATGATGCGTGCCTGCTTTGGGATAAAGTTGCCTCCAATGTTTGTTTCTTCCGCTGTTTCATGGAAGAGGAGGGGGATCGATAGGTGGAGGCAAAGGGTCTCCTTGAGTGCGCATTGGAAGTAGGTGATATTCTCGAAGTCAGACTCGTCGACCTAACAGTCTAGACCTACAATTTGGGTTAGCTCTTATTGAACCGAATCAACGAAAAAGGAATAACGGTAAAGAAAGAAGGGTGAGGAAGGCATCAACGGTGAAAGTTTACCACCATCGGCGAAGAACATAGAGAGAGATACAAAAGATAGAGAGGGAGAGAAAATAAAAAAGATGAAGAATGAAGTTAGAGGTGACGGTGTGGGGAAGCCACCATTGCCAGCATCACCAATGCCGTCGTGTGGAGAAGAAAAAAAAAAGAGAAGGTGTCTGTGAACAAAGGAGGGGAAATATAATTAAGGAAGAAATAAAAAATAGGTGGTTAACAATGATGAGTGGCTACACAGATAAAAAGAAAAAAAAAGTTATTGAAGATAATAAGACAGGGATAATTTGAATATTTTAATTAATTTTTTAATGAAACTAATAAAAAAATTAACAATTGGTTATTTTTATCGAACTAATTCATCTCTTTTTCCAATGTTAATTTCTTTTTTTTATTGTTTATTTTGTCGGCTGATTTTTTTTATATGAATGTTATGTGTGTCTTGTGCTCATTTTTTGTAAATTGACATATTAGAAATTGGACAGTCAAATTTTGTTGTTGTTGAAGTTTTGATACAAATTGAACGGTCCGATTTGTATGGAGAGAAGAAATTTGAAATTTCATCTGTACTGTAATCGGTAGGTCTGATTTGAGTGTGTTTAATTTTTTTTTATTTCGAGAAAGACCAAATCACACGATCCAGTTTGTTTAAAAAAATTTCAGAACTCTCCTCCCCTCGTTATATTCTCCTTTCGTGTTTCAAAAATTATAGTGAAGTTCATTTTAATGTGAGTAAAAAAATTGATGATATAGTTGTGTTAAAAGTATATTATTATGGTCAAATTTTGTTACAAATATCTAAATGAGTGAAATTTGTATGTGAGAATTCGTTAGATAATGTTATTCCATTCATACTCTCATTTGAAGAACTAAAAGTGTGATTTGTGAGAAGATAGATCCTCAAATATCAAGAAGAGTGTCATGTATTTTTTACAGGTATCCTATATCATTATTTGGTGAATTCGTTCAATTGCAAACCAAATATGTAACTGATGAAGTGAGCATGCAAGAGATGTTTTCAATGTATATTGAAAATCGCTCTCAGATGTCATTTATTGAGTTGTATGTTGATTTCAAACAATTTGAAGCTATAACACCCTAACTTTTAGCACCTCATGATCGCACTAAAAGTCCGAGCGTTACTTACCTCTATTCCTTTATTTATATACTACGTTTATTTAATATTGAGCCTTCGCGAATACGAACTGAAACTTTAATTAAGAAAATAGAAAGTCTTTACTTTTAACCACTTAGCTAAAATGATATATATACCTACATAATCACCTAGCGTTATATACATAGACATATACCAAGATTCTCAAATACAAGCCCTACCCCTCTAAAAATCAAAGACAATAAATGGCGAGGGGAAAATCCAAGGCTAAACCAAATACAGAAGATATAGATACATATGTACATAAAGCTCCGTAGTTCAGTCGTGGCTCCGCGCCAAGGATTCCCGGGCCTGTCGCTGAAACAGAAGATTTGTAGGGGGTGAGAACGTCGTCCTCGCATGTTCTCAGTAGGGATAGTGAATGTTGTAAAAATATACAGAATAATATACAAATAGTTAACTCATAACTTGAAACAGTTTTCTTTATTAAACTCTTGAAATCCTTTTTAAGTCTTACCTAAAGTCGTGCAAAACCCTTTCTTTAAATTACATTACTTAAACAAAATCTCCGTCACATTAACAATTCCTCATCTCTTAACAACATTCCTCAATTATCGTAATATCTAAATAAGCCAGCATCGCAAATAATATACCTAAATCCAATCTACAAACATCAGCTCCCACCACATTATTAAGTCCACAGCACAAGTAAAATGTCCAATCAAGCATACAAGCAAGTCACCAAGACAACATCACAATCACAAATAAACAAGATAAACAACCACAATCAAATGCAAATGCGCAAAAAATATGATGCATGCCTTTTCTATGCAGGCCATGAGTTCACGCGTTGGTTGTCTACCCGCAACCCGACGTTACTCAGACCGAACCCCGAATATGGTTTCTTACCATGTCAGTCAGGCACAATTATCATCATGGATGAACCCGTGTCAGTTAGGATATTTTGGCATCATGGTAGAAACGGAAAATCAGTTAGGCGAACATTCCCGCATTAGCAATCTCAAGCTATCAGTTAGGCGGGCACTTTCGCATTAACAACCGTAAGCTATCAGTCAGGCGGACATTCCCGCATTAGCAACCTAAAGCTATCAGTTAGGCGGGCACTTCCGCATTAGCACTTTGGCACAATACCTATTTAACATACACTTTTCAAGTATCTATCTTATATTCTTATTCATTCTTTCTCATTTTTTTCCTCTTAAGTATCTATTTCCTTCATTAGTTCTTATTTCCTTTCTTTTTATTGTGCCTCTACATCACCAATTACATACCCACACCTCCGCATCACCTACGTTATTAAATATATATCCACATCACCGCCTAATTACACATACCTCCGCATCACCAAATAATCAATTACACCTCCGCATCACTACCTATTCACTCATCTATTATAACCTTAAATCGATTAGTTTCTAAATAATCAAACTTCAAAATGTTTAATAAAAACTCTTTTCTTAATAAATCGAACTCAAATTATAACTTAAAATAAAAATCTTTTCTCAATAGATTAAACATAAAATATAGTACTTTTCTTGATAATTCGAAAATCAACTATTTTGAACCCTAATCCAGTTTTCTTTTAAATAATACTTTAAACAAAGCCTCCAAGTTTTGTAAAAACTTCTGTAGTATTTTCTCTAAAATTCAGACTTTGCCACCCTTCAAGGGTCCCAACCTAACCACCTTTCAAACCCTTTTCAAAATATTCCTGTAAAACCCGAGAAATTAATGAATAATTAGCCAATAAATTAATAATTAATTAGAGATATTAGAAATATAAATTTTATAGTTTAATAAAATAGAGCTAATTAAAAAAATTTTGACACTAATTTTAAAGAATTTGGCCCAAAATTAGGTCGAACGGGCCGAACCGATCCAACTAGGCCCGAAATGGGCCCATGGCCCAACCCAATCAGCCCACACACTTAAATAACACATATAGCTTCCCCTTCCTCCTTCACTTCATCCACGCTGCAAACAGCTTTGGAGAAGGGAAGAATAACTCAAACCCTAACCTCCACTTCCAACTTCCATATCTTTTCACTCCTCGCTCCGATTGCCGCACCGTTTGTGGCCACACATCCACCGCGTCGAGATCTACAAATTTATCGAAACAATTTTATAGGTAAGCTTCATTCTCATCCTCAATTTCTCACCCCTCAATTTAAAAAATTTATGAGTGCATGTGTTAAGATTTGTTTAAAACTCGATGTTTAGGATTGAATTAGCTTCGTGAGCTTGATGGGTCTTGCATCAATTCTCTGTCGGTGTGGTGAGAATACCAGAACTCTATCTAATCTCTTGAATTGGTGTATTGGGTAATGAGTTTGAGTATGTATGTGTGATATATGTGAAATTAGGTTTATATATGTATATGTTGGAGCTTGAATTGTGAGCCTTGGAGCTTAGTGGAGGTTGGGTGCTTGTGCCTTGGTGATTTTGGACTTGTGAGGCTGTGTTTGGCTTTGGTGATTCGCTTTGGATAATACGTGAAAATCGGCCAAGGTATGGTTTAGGTTTTACGTATTTAATATATATAATGTTCTGTGAAAACTTCAGCTAGATGACCATAGGATAGGTTACAACGTATGAATATGTTTAACTCTTAGTAACCTTGATAAGAATTGTGATATGAATTTGGTGTTTGTTGGATGAATGATGAATGATGATTTGATGATAATATGTGTAAGTATATATGTTGCATAGGTAAAATGAGAATCTTGTTGATGAGTTGAGAACTCATGTATGATGGCAAATTATTTGTATTTGAAGGAAAAATTGGTATTTGACTGATTAGTTATGACATGAAAATAGATATGTGTATTGTTGAATGTTTGATGTTGGGTTATTGATAGATGGTATGCGAAATTGTTACTCAGATTAGGTTGTAAAATTATTTGTTCGTTCTTTCCCTGGTAATAGCGCCAAAAACAGGTGCACAGAACCATGGTCCAAACATAACTTCACAACTTCGCACAACTAACCAGCAAGTGCACTGGGTCGTCCAAGTAATAAAACCTTACGTGAGTAAGGGTCGATCCCACGGAGATTGTTGGTATGAAGCAAGCTATGGTCATCTTGTAGATCTCAGTCAGGCGGATATCAAATAGTTATGGAGTTTTCGAAAATATTAATAATAAATAAATAAAAAGAAAAGATAGAAATACTTATGTAAATCATTGGTGAGACTTTCAGACAAGCGTATAGAGATGCGTTTGTTCCTCTGAACCTCTGCTTTCCTACTGTCTTCATCCAATCAATCCTACTCCTTTCCATGGCTAGCTTTATGTAAGGGCATCACCGTTGCAATGGCTACATCTCATCCTCTCTGTGAAAATGGTCCGATGCGCTGTCACTGCATGGCTAATCATCTGGAGGTATCACCGTTGTCAATGGCTACATCCCATCCTCTCTGTGAAAATGGTCCGATGCGCTGTCACTGCATGGCTAATCATCTGGAGGTTCTCGATCATACTGGAATAGGATTTACTATCCTTTTGCGTCTGTCACTACGCTCAGCACTCGCGAGTTTGAAGTTCGTCACAGTCATTCAATCCCTGAATCCTACTCGGAATACCACAGACAAGGTTTAGATTTTCCGGATTCTCATGAATGCCGCCATCAATCTAGCTTATACCACGAAGATTCTGATTAAGAGATCCAAGAGATACTCATTCAATCTAAGGTAGAACGGAAGTGGTTGTCAGGCACGCGTTCATAGGGAATGATGATGATTGTCACGTTCATCACATTCATGTTGAAGTGCGAATGAATATCTTAGAAGCGGAATAAGTTGAATTGAATAGAAAAATAGTAGTACTTTGCATTAATTCATGAGGAACAGCAGAGCTCCACACCTTAATCTATGGAGTGCAGAAACTCTACCGTTGAAAATACATAAGTGATGAAGGTTCAGGCATGGCCGAATGGCCAGCTCCCATGCGTGATCAATATGATCCAAAGATGAACTAAAAATCATAAGATGTCTAAAAGACTAGTAAAAAGTTCTATTTATACTAAACTAGTTACTAGGGTTTACAGAAGTAAGTAATTGATGCGTAAATCCACTTCCGGGGTCCACTTGGTGTGTGCTTGGGTTGAGCTTGAAGTTTACATGTGGAGAGGTCATTCTTGGAGTTGAACGCCAGTTTATAACGTATTTCTGGCGTTCAACTCTGGTTCGTGACGTGTTTCTGGTGTTTAACTCCAGACTGCAGCGTAGAACTGGCGTTCAACACCATTTTGCATCGTTTAGACTCGACCAAAGTATGGACTATTATATATTGCTGGAAAGTCCTGGATGTCTACTTTCCAACGCAATTGAAAGCGCACCATTTTGAGTTCTGTAGCTCCAGAAAATTCACTTTGAGTGCAGGGAGGTCAGAATCCAACAGCATCAGCAGTCCTTCTTCAACCTCTGAATCTACTTTTTGCTCAAGTCCCTCAATTTCAGCCAGAAAATATCTGAAATCACAGAAAAATACACAAACTCATAGTAAAGTCCAGAAATATAAATTTAACATAAAAACTAATAAAAACATCCCTAAAAGTAACTAGATCCTACTAAAAACATACTAAAAATAATGCCAAAAAGCGTATAAATTATCCGCTCATCACAACACCAAACTTAAATTGTTACTTGTCTCCAAGCAACTGAAAATCAAATAGGATAAAAAGAAGAGAATATACTATAAATTCTAAACTATTAATGAAACATAGCTCCAATCAGATGAGCGGGACTTGTAGCTTTTTGCCTCTTGAATAGTTTTGGCATCTCACTTTATCCATTGAGGTTCAGAATGATTGGCATCTATAGGAACTCAGAGTTCAGATAGTGTTATTGATTCTCCTAGTTCAGTATGTTGATTCTTGAACACAGCTACTTTATGAGTCTTGGCCGTGGCCCTAAGCACTTTGTTTTCCAGTATTACCACCGGATACATAAATGCCACAGACACATAATTGGGTGAACCTTTTCAGATTGTGACTCAGCTTTGCTAAAGTCCCCAATTAGAGGTGTCCAGGGTTCTTAAGCACACTCTATTTTTGCTTTAGACCTTGACTTTAACCGCTCAGTCTCAAGTTTTCACTTGAGACCTTCACGCCACAAGCACATGGTTAGGGACAGCTTGGTTTAGCTGCTTAGGCCAGGATTTTATTCCTTTAGGCCAGGATTTTATTCCTTTAGGCCCTCCTATCCACTGATGCTCAAAGGCTTGGGATCCTTTTTATTTACCCTTGCCTTTTGGTTTTAAGGGTTATTGGCTTTTTGCTCTTGCCTTTTGGTTTTAAGAGCTTTTGGCTTTTTCTGCTTGCTTTTTCTTTTTCTTTCTATTTTTTTTTGCCATTTTTTTCTGCAAGCTTTGTATTCACTGCTTTTTCTTGCTTCAAGAATCATTTTTATGATTTTTCAGATTATCAAATAACATGTCTCCTTGTCATCATTCTTTCAAGAGCCAACATATTTAACATTCATAAACAACAACTTCAAAAGACATATGCACTGTTCAAGCATTCATTCAGAAAGCAAAAATTATTGTCACCACATCAATATAATTAAACTAAGTTCAAGGATAAATTCGAAACTCATGTACTTCTTGTTCTTTTGAATTAAAAACATTTTTCATTTAAGAGAGGTGATGGATTCATAGGACATTCATATCTTTAAGACAAAGTTACTAAATACTAATGATCATGTAATAAGACACAAACATGGATAAGCACTTAACATAAAGAAAACGAAAAATAGAGAATGTAAGAACAAGGAATGAGTCCACCTTAGTGATGGTGGCATTTTCTCCTTGAGGAACCAATGATGTCCTTGAGTTCTTCTATGTCTCTTCCTTGTCTTTGTTGCTCCTCCCTCATTGCTTTTTGATCTTCTCTAATTTCATGAAGGATGATGGAGTGCTCTTGGTGCTCCTATCCTTAGTTGCTCCCAATAATTGTGTGGAGGAAAATGTGTCCCCTGAGGTATCTCAGGGATCTCTTGATTTGCAGTCAAATGTTCTACCACTGAGCTATAGACCCTTGAGATGAATCTCTCCATCTCCTATGACTCGAAGGTGGAAGCTTTTGTCTTCCCTTTCCTCTTTCTAGAGGTTTCTCTGGCCTTAGGTGCCATCAATGGTTATGGAAAAACAAAAAAAGCTATGCTTTTACCACACCAAACTTAGAATGTTGCTCGCCCTCGAGCAAAAGAAGAAAGAATAGTAGAAGAAGAAGAATATATGGAGGAGATGGAGGGATGTGTGTATTCGGTTATATGGGTGGGCTTGGGTGGGAAAGAGATTTTTAATTTTGAAGGTAGGAGGGGTGTATGGATGTGAGTGGTGAATGGAAAATAGAAGGGATGACTGTGAATGGAGAGAGAGAGAGGGTGATATAGGATTATGAGGAGGTAAGGTGAGTGGAGGTATGTGGGGATCCTGTGGGGTCCACAGATCCTGAGGTGTCAAGGATTTACATCCCTGCACCAATTAGGCATGTAAAATGCCTTTGCATGCAATTCTGGCGTTTAAACGCCGAATTGGTGCTTGTTCTGGGCGTTCAGCGCCCAGATGCAGCATGTTTCTGGCGTTGAACGCCACTTCTATGCTTGTTTCTGGTGTTCAGCGCCAGCTTTCCTCAGTGTGCATTCCTGGCGTCTGAACGCCAGGATGCTGCTTGTTTTGGGCGTTCAACGCCAGATCCATGTTCTGTTTTGGCGTTGAACGCCAGCCAAATGCTCCTTACTGGCGTTTAAACGCCAGTAAGCCCTTCCTCCAGGGTGTGATTTTTCTTCTGCTGTTTTTGATTTTTCTATTTATTTTTTGACTCCACATGATCATGAACCTAATAAAACATGAAAAAAACAATAAAAATAAAAATAGAATTAGATAAATAAAAATTGGGTTGCCTCCCAACAAGCACTTCTTTAATGTCAATAGCTTGACAGTGGGCTCTCATGGAGCCTCACAGATGTTCAGAGCATTGTTGAGACTCCCCAACACCAAACTTAGAGTTTGGATATGGGAGTTCAACACCAAACTTAGAGTTTGGTTGTGGCCTCCCAACACCAAACTTAGAATTTGGCTGTGGGGGCTCTGGTTGACTCTGTAGTGAGAGAAGCTTACTGTGCCTCTTTTCCATATTTACAGAAGGATGTCTTGAGTTTTAAACTCAAGGGAGTCCTCATTCAATTGAAGGACTAGTTCACCTATGTTAACATCACTCACAGCTCTTGCTGTGGCTAGGAAGGGTCTTCCAAGGATGATGGATTCATCCTCATCTTTCCCAATATCTAGGATTATGAAATCAGCAGGGATGTAAAGGCCTTCAGCCTTTACTAGTATGTCCTCTACTTGTCCATAAGCCTATTTTCTGGAATTGTCTACCATCTCTAATGAGATTTTAGCAGCTTGTACCTCAAAGATTCCCAGTTTCTCTATTACAGAGAGGGGCATGAGGTTTATCCCTGACCCAAGGTCACATAGAGCCTTCTCAAAGGTCATGGTGCCTATGGTACAAGGTATTAGGAACTTTCCAGGATCTTGTTTCTTCTGGGGCAATCTCAGTTGATCCAATGCATTTAGTTCATTGGTGAACAGGGGAGGTTCATCTCCCCAAGTCTCTTTACCAAATAGATTGGCATTCAGCTTCATGATTGCACCAAGGAACTTGGCAACTTGCTCTTCAGTAACATCTTCATTCTCT
>NC_029788.2:19551917-19561648 GCF_000816755.2 Arachis ipaensis
CCAAATAATTTGGCATTTAGCTTCATGATTGCACCAAGGAACTTGGTAACTTGCTCTTCAGTAACATCCTCATTCTCTTCAGATGAGGAATACTCATCAGAGCTCATGAATGGCATAAGGAGGTTTAATGGAATCTCTATGGTCTCTAGATGAGTCTCAGAGTCCTTTGGTTCCTCAGAGGGAAACTCCTTGTTGATCACTGGATGTCCCAGGAGGTCTTCCTCCTTGGGATTCACATCCTCCCCTTCCTCCTTGGATTCGGCCATGATGGTTATTTCAATGGCCTTGCACTCTCCTTTTGGATTTTCTTCTGTATTGCTTGGGAGAGTACTAGGAGGGATTTCAGTGATCCTTTTACTCAGCTGGCCCACTTGTGCCTCCAAATTTCTAATTGAGGACCTTGTTTCATTCATGAAACTTACAGTGGCCCTGGACAGATCAGAGACTAAGTTTGCTAAATTAGAGGTATTTTGTTCAGAATTCTCTGTCTGTTGATGAGTGGATGATGGAAAATGTTTACTATTGTTAAACCTGTTTCTTCCACCATTATTAAAGCCTTGTTGAGGCTTTTGTTGATCCTTCCATGAGAAATTTGGGTGATTTCTCCATGAGGGGTTATAGGTGTTCCCATAAGGTTCACCCATATAATTTACCTCTGCTATTGCAGGGTTCTCAGGATCATAAGCTTCTTCTTCAGAAGATGCCTCTTGAGTACTGTTGGATGCAGCTTGCATTCCATTCAGACTTTGAGAAATCATATTGACTTGCCGAGTCAATATTTTATTCTGAGCTAATATGGTATTCAGAGTATCAATTTCAAGAACTCCCTTCTTCTGAGGCGTCCCATTACTCACAGGATTCCTCTCAGAAGTGTACATAAACTGGTTGTTAGCAACCATGTCAATGAGTTCTTGAGCTTCTGCTGGCGTTTTCTTTAGGTGAATGGATCCACCTGCAGAAGTATCCAATGACATCTTAGCTAATTCAAACAGACCATCATAGGAAGTCACCAAGCATTCTCCTTGCATTATTATTATTTTCGGCTGCCATCTCCTCTTCCTTTTCAAAAATTTTTGTAAGGTTGTCTCTGGATTGTTGTATTTTAGCTTCTCTTAGTTTCCTCTTCAGAGTTCTTTCAGGTTCAGGGTCTGCTTCCACAAGAATGTTCTTGTCCTTGCTCCTGCTCATATGAAAAAGAGGGAACAGAAAAATAATAATAATAGGGATCCTTTTTACCCAGGTATAAAGGTTCCCCTTTATGAGTAGAAGAAGAAAAGAATGTAATGTAAAGAAGGGAAGAAGAAAAAAATTCGAACACAGATGGAAGAGGGGGTTCGAATTTGGGTGAGATGAAGTGTTAGTAGATGAATAAATAAATAGAAGGAGATGAGAGAGAAAGAGGATTTTCGAAAATAAAATTTTGAAAAATGGTTAGTGATTTTCGAAAATTAAAAGAAGAAATAAATTAAAATTAAAATTTGAAACAATTAGTTAATTAAAAAGAATTTTTGAAAAAGAGGGAAAGGATTTTCGAAAATTAGAGAGAGAGAGTTAGTTAGGTGGTTTTGAAAAAGATAAGAAACAAACAAAAAGTCAATTAGTTAGTTGAAAAAGATTTTGAAAGTCAATTTTGAAAAGATAAGAAGATAAGAAGTTAGAAAAGATGTTTGAAAATCAAATTTTTGAAAAAGATAAGATTTAAAAAGATATGATTAAAAAGATATGATTTTGAAATTAGTTTTGAAAAAGATTTGATTTTTAAAATCACAATTAATGACTTGATTCACAAGAAATCACAAGATATGATTCTAGAATTTAAAGTTTGAATCTTTCTTAGCAAGCAAGTAACAAACTTGAAATTTTTGAATCAAAACATTAATTGATGATGTTATTTTCGAAAATTAGGAGATAAGTTCAGGCATGGCCGAATGGCCAGCCCCTATGCGTGATCAATATGATCCAAAGATGAACTAAAAATCATAAGATGTCTAAAAGACTAGTAAAAAGTTCTATTTATACTAAACTAGTTACTAGAGTTTATAGAAGTAAGTAATTGATGCGTAAATCCACTTTCGGGGCCCACTTGGTGTGTGCTTGGGCTGAGCTTGAAGTTTACATGTGGAGAGGTCATTCTTGGAGTTGAACGCCAGTTTGTAACATATTTCTGGCGTTCAACTCTGGTTCGTGACGTGTTTCTGGCGTTTAACTCCAGACTGCAGCGTAGAACTGGCGTTCAACGCCCTTTTACGTCGTCTAGACTCGACCAAAGTATGGACTATTATATATTGCTGGAAAGCCCTGGATGTCTACTTTCCAACGCAATTAGAAGCGCGCCATTTTGAGTTCTGTAGCTCCAGAAAATCCACTTTGAGTGCAGGGAGGTCAGAATCCAACAGCATCAGCAGTCCTTCTTCAACCTCTGAATCTGATTTTTGCTTAAGTCTCTCAATTTCAGCCAGAAAATACCTGAAATCACAGAAAAACACACAAACTCATTTTTGAAAAAGATAAGATTTAAAAAGATATGATTAAAAAGATATGATTTTGAAATTAGTTTTGAAAAAGATTTGATTTTTAAAATCACAATTAATGACTTGATTCACAAGAAATCACAAGATATGATTCTAGAACTTAAAGTTTGAATCTTTCTTAACAAGTAAGTAACAAACTTGAAATTTTTGAATCAAAACATTAATTGTTGATGATATTTTCGAAAATATGATATAAAATTAAGAAAAATATTTTTGAAAAATATTTTTAAAATTTTCGAAAATAAATAGGAAAAATGAAAAAGATTTGATTTTTGAAAAAGATAAGATTTTTAAATTGAAAATTTGATTTAACTCATAAGAAACAATTGAATTTTAAAAATTTTTGAAAAAAGTCAACTCAAATTTTCGAATTTATGAGAGAAAAAAGGAAAGATATATATTTTTTTATTTTTGAATTTTTAATGATGAGAGAGAAAAACATGAAAAATGATGCAATGCATGAAAGTTTTGGATCAAAACATGTGATGAATGCAAGAACACTATGAATGTCAAGATGAACACCAAAAACACTTTGAATGTCAAGATGAACACCAATAACATATTTTTGAAAAATTTTCAAGAAAAAAAAACATGCAAGACACAAAACTTAGAAATTTTTCATGTATAGACACTATGAATGCAAGAATGCATATGAAAAACAAGAAAAGACACAAAACAAGAAAATATGAAGATCAAACAAGAAGACCGGCCAAGAACAACTTGAAGATCATGAAGAACACTATTAATGCATGAATTTTCGAAAAATGCAAAATGAGTATGCAATTGACACCAAACTTAAAAAATTGACTCAAGACTCAAACAAGAAACACAATTTTTATTTTTATTTTTATGATTTTTTATATTTTTTTTGGATTTTTATTTTATATTTTTCGAAAATCATTTGAAAAAGAAAATAAGGATTTCAAAATTTTTAATCTGAATTCCAGAAATCTTGTACTCTTAGTCTAAAGCTCCAATCTGAGGGTTAGGCATGGCTTAATAGCCAGCCAAGCTTTAGAAGATACAAATCAGTCATACAACAGCAGGTGGATTAGGAACAGCTAACTTGCTCTTGTGATGATGGTTTGGAAGCCTCAGTCCAAATGAATTTGGATATGGCTTTACAGCCAGCCAGGCTTCTACATGCTTCATGAAACTCTAGAATTCATTCTTAAAAACTCTGAAGAAAAATATATTTTATTTTTTTGAAAATATTTTTTTTTCGAATATTAATTGGGAAAAACGAAAAAGAAGAAAATATTTTTGAAAAATTTTTGAAAATTTTTTGAAAATAAAATAGGAAGAAAATTACCCAATCTGAGCAACACGATGAACCGTCAGTTGTCCAAACTCGAACAATCCCCGGCAACGGCGCCAAAAACTTGGTACGAGAAATTGTTACTCAGATTAGGTTGTAAAATTATTTGTTTGTTCTTTCCCTTGTAATGGTGCCAAAAATAGGTGCACAGAACCATGGTCCAAACATAACTTCACAACTTCGCACAACTAACCAGCAAGTGCACTGGGTCGTCCAAGTAATAAAACCTTACGTGAGTAAGGGTCGATCCCACAGAGATTGTTGGTATGAAGCAAGCTATGGTCATCTTGTAGATCTCAGTCAGGCGGATATCAAATAGTTATGGAGTTTTCAAAAATATTAATAATAAATAAATAAATAGAAAAGATAGAAATACTTATGTAAATCATTGGTGAGACTTTCAGACAAGCGTATAGAGATGCGTTTGTTCCTCTGAACCTCTGCTTTCCTGCTGTCTTCATCCAATCAATCCTACTCCTTTCCATGGCTAGCTTTATGTAAGGGCTGTACTATGCGTGATCAATATGATCCAAAGATGAACTAAAAATCATAAGATGTCTAAAAGACTAGTAAAAAGTTCTATTTATACTAAACTAGTTACTAGAGTTTATAGAAGTAAGTAATTGATGCGTAAATCCACTTTCGGGGCCCACTTGGTGTGTGCTTGGGCTGAGCTTGAAGTTTACATGTGGAGAGGTCATTCTTGGAGTTGAACGCCAGTTTGTAACATATTTCTGGCGTTCAACTCTGGTTCGTGACGTGTTTCTGGCGTTTAACTCCAGACTGCAGCGTAGAACTGGCGTTCAACGCCCTTTTACGTCGTCTAGACTCGACCAAAGTATGGACTATTATATATTGCTGGAAAGCCCTGGATGTCTACTTTCCAACGCAATTAGAAGCGCGCCATTTTGAGTTCTGTAGCTCCAGAAAATCCACTTTGAGTGCAGGGAGGTCAGAATCCAACAGCATCAGCAGTCCTTCTTCAACCTCTGAATCTGATTTTTGCTTAAGTCTCTCAATTTCAGCCAGAAAATACCTGAAATCACAGAAAAACACACAAACTCATAGTAAAGTCCAGAAATGTGAATTTAACATAAAAACTAATAAAAACATCCCTAAAAGTAACTAGATCCTACTAAAAACATACTAAAAATAATGTCAAAAAGCGTATAAATTATCCGCTCATCAATAGAAGAAAGTGAATTGAATTGTGAAGGTTGATTGTTGAAGTTGAAGTGTGATATTTATAATTATATATATAATAAGCTAAGTGTATGTTAATTAGGATGTGGAAGTTTTACTTGATTGAGAAGGTTGAGGTAACGGTGTGATAGATTTTGGAGCTATGATATGGTATGTCTTGGTATTGATTACGAACATAGAGTGTTGGTTTTGAATGATGAGTTGATGAAAATAGAGGTTAGAGCATTTTTGTATTAAATTGATTTTTGGACGAATTTTGGGGAGCCATAAATTGGCTTCCGAATCCCCAAATAGTTTTAAACTTATTTTATATAAAAATTGAGTTTGTGAAGTTTACGCCATTCGAAGAACGGAAGAAAAATGATTTAAAACGGAAAAGTTATGCGCGTCAGAAGTTCGGAGTGCAAACTGAAAATTCTGCAGCATTCAGCATTTTTGCTGTTCTGCATAAGCTTGCGTATGCGACCATCTACACGCGACGCGACCAACCTTTTCGGGTTGGGCATCCTTGCTCGCGTACGCGAGGAAGGAAAAAGTGCACTCACGCGTACGCATGACCTTTCAGTAAGGCATTCCCACGCGTACGCGTGGCCCCTGTTTCAATAAAAATAGATTTTGTGTTTTAAAGCTCAATTTCAAACCTCTAAACTTCTATTTTCATTCCTTTGGCCCTAGATCTTGTTAGTAAGCCTAGTAATAGGAAGAAGTTAGGAAGTGGTAGTAAGTTGGAGATGAAGAAAGATTTCTAAAAGATAATTTGTGGTTAGAGAAAATAGTATTCAATTGATAAAGATGATGAAAGTGGTATATGAGGCAATTAAGAAAGTAAAGTAACATTGAGAATGATGTGTGAGACAGTTGATTATATTAAATAAATGAGAACAATGAGATGCGCTATGAATTATTATTGAGAATGAAAATGATATTTATGAGAAATGATTGAATATATCGAGTTTGGGGTGTTGTCTCCCCCATATCAGCTTGGGGTGTTGTCTCCCTATGTCAGCCTGGGATTCGTCCCATGGATAATATTGAGTTTGGGGTGTTGTCTCTCCTATGTTAGCTTGGGGTGTTATCTCCCTATGTCAGCTTGGGATTCGTCCCATGGATAATATTGAGCTTGGAGTGTTGTATCCCCCATGTCAGCTTGGGGTGTTGTCTCCCCATGTCAGCCTGGGATTTGTCCCATGGATGATATTGAGCTTGGGGTGTTCTCTCTCCCATGTCAGCTTGGGGTGTTGTCTTCCCCATATCAGCTTGGGATCTTGCCCATGGTTATCATTGAGCTTGGGGTGTTGTCACCCCATATCAGCTTGGAATTCTTTCTATGGTTAAATTCTATAGATAGTTACCAGGACATATCGTGCTGGCTACGTAACCGACAGTTAATATTAACAGGGGTAAAGTATACTTTTTGTCTCTGAAGTTTGGCAAAAGTTTCAAAAATACCCTTAAATTTTATTTTGTTTCAATTTTGTCCCAGAAGTTTTCGATTTTCATCAAATATACCCCTGACGGCTAAATTTTCAAAAAATTTAAGACCAATCTAATAATAATGCATGAAAATTATGCTTGATTTGCTTATGTTGAGGGTTGTTCTTATGAAATTATTATTGAATTGGTCTTAAATTTTTTGAAAAATTAGCCGCCAAGGGTATATTTGATGCAAATCGAAAACTTTTGGGACAAAATTGAAATAAAATAAAACTTAAGGATATTTTTAAAACTTTTGTCAAACTTCAGGGACAAAAAGTATACTTTACCCTATTAACAGTCATAGGACAAGTATACATCATGTGCATATTGTTTGATTTGCTTGCTTGTGAACTATATGAGATTGCCTACGTGATTATAATCTGCTATTTGTTATAATTGTTATCTGCATTACTTATGAACTACTTGTGTTTGCCTTGTTTTGCTTGTTTGTCTGTGCAACTCATAGGAGACGGAGGAACGGAGGAAATATGAGAAAAGATTAGTGTATAGGTTAAGTTTGGTCAGGTTGAGAACCGTTAGACGACCACCTATTTATGGCTTCTGTTTTTAGTTCCTTAAGCTCTATATCTGAGTGTCGGCGTTCTAGGATTGCCTCTGGCATTTTCCGGACCTTATATCTTATGTGCGTGGCACCTTTATCGTGCTGAGAACCTCCGATTCTCAATCCCATACTATGTTGTATTTTTCAGATGCAAGTCGAGAGGCACCTCGCTAGGCGTCTGGAGCTTCTGCAGCGAAGTGGTTTCTTTTTGGGGCTTACTTTTAATATTTTGTTTTATATATGTGTATAGACTCTCCTGGTATGTTTATGTTTGCTTTACTTTTGTACCTCTTAGAGGTTTATGGAGAACTAGGATTTTATGTTTGTATTTTGGGTTTCGGGCTATGTATATATGTATGTAAATATCCTCCGGCCAACCTTAGCTTTGCAAGCTGAGTTAGGAGCTTGTTATTTTGAACCTTTGACCCTCCATTCCTAGTTTTCGCTTATTTATGCTTATGATCTTTTGTTTCTTCACACACAAGAAATTACGTTCCTGAGCGTTGTGCTTTTTTATTTTGTGAATTTGCTTTATTCGTATTTTCAAGGCTCCTCGTATACTGTATCCTCTTCAATATTATTATGTATATATTTTATTTTTAGAGGTCATAATACCTTACCCTCAGCTTTATGACTTAAGCATAAAACTCTGTGTGGTAGGGTGTTACATTATGGTATCAGAGCAGTTCATTCCTATAGAGCCTCGGGAATGGACTGACTATGCTTCTGAGCATTCTCTGGCTATGTGTACATGCTATTTAGGATGTCTTCTTGACATATATAGCATAAATATTCATGAGCATTACCTTTGGAGATTCAAAGCACTAGACTTTAGATATTAAGGCTGATCACCTTAATATCAATTGTTCAGTGTGGACATGACCCAAGTGGCATCTCATGGACACGAGCGAGATTATACGACTAATTTTAGGGTTGCTGTTGTGTGAGCTACTGTTGAAAAGGATGGATCGGGTAACTTAGGAATGGTCATGGAGGCGGTGATGGATTAGGTGGGGGACAACCCAGGACTAGAATTCGTGCAGATGAATAAATGGTCGACATCATTTAGTTATAAAGATAAAGAGATTCATGGAGTGTTCTGGTGGAGTATATGAATGACTAAAATCCTAGTGGCTTATAATCAGAGTAACGCTGTGGAAGAGTAGTGAATTTGGTGGCTCTAGAATTGTAGAGACGAGAGAAAGGAGACTTGGAATATGGAATGATTTCGAGGGCTATCGTAAGGTCAGAGATGGAAAGTGTGAGTGTGTGGTTTAGGTTATTGTGGAATTGACTCTGATTAAGGGATTGAAAAATTGATTAGTATTTGAGATAGTTGAGAAGGATTAGAGATTAACTTGAATTAGATGGAACTCTTGAAGGGTAAGAAAATTTGTAATCACTGAGAAAGAATTAGACGAAGCTAGAAACAAACGGGTATAGGTTAGGCTTGAATTTGATTAAGTTTATGATTCTATACCCGAGACTGGAGAATGTGAATTAGTGTTTGAATTAACATTGGGAGAATATTAAAATGAATGGTAAGAGGTCGGTTGAATCTGAGGGGGCATATATGAAGATTGAGAGTAAATACTAATGTCGAACTTGGGATCAAACTAGGAATTGAGCCTAAGGAGAAAGTTTCCGACCACTTTCGTTAGTAACCAGAATTTTCGACGGCGAAAATTTCTATTAGGGGGGTAAGATGTAAAACCCGAGAAATTAATGAGTAATTAGCCAATAAATTAATAATTAATTAGAGAGGATAGAAATATGAATTTTATAATTTAATAAAATAGAGCTAATTAAAATAAGAATTTTGACACTAATTTCAAAGAATTTGGCCCAAAATTGGGCCGAACCGGACTCGAAATGGGCCCAAGGCCCAACCCAATCAGCCCACACACTTAAATAACACAGGTTCCCCTTCCTCCTTCACTTCATCCATGCTGCAAATAGCTTTGGAGAAGGAAAGAATAACTCAATCCCTAACCTCCTATTCCAACCTCTATATCTTGAGGCTTACTTTTGATATTTTGATTTATATATGTCTATAGACTCTCCTTGTATGTTTATGTTTGCTTTACTTTTGTACCTCTTAGAGGTTTATGAAAAACTAGGATTTTATGTTTGTATTTTGGGCTTCGGGCTATATATATACGTATGTAAATATCCTTCGGCCAGCCTTAGTTTCGCAGGCTGAGCTAGGAGCTTGTTATTCTGAACATTTGACCCTCTATTCCTACTTTCCGCTTATTTATGCTTATGATCTTTTGTTTCTTTACACACAAGAAATAGAAGCTGACTGAAATATTGAAATGGAGGCAAATGTGGCGAAAGTGGTAAATGACTAGCAAATCAACGTCCGTTTGAGGAGCCATCTTTCATGCGCATATTGAATTTGGAAGCCTTGCATACATCGGAGTTTCTTAAATATATGAATGCAGGTATGTAATTTGAGTTTTGTATGAGAGATTAGAATTTTGTTATTTAATTTTTTTTATTTTTTATATTGTTGATCGATTAATTACTTAGCTGACATGTGAAAATATAATTAATTAGCATTTATTTATGTATTTATTTGGTTAAAATTGAGATAATTACTTAATTAAGAATAAATAAATGTATATATTTATATTAA
>NC_029788.2:19562681-19566211 GCF_000816755.2 Arachis ipaensis
TTTTAATTTTACTCATTTAATATTTATTTATTAAATATTTATCGCATGGTGTCGTTGCAGCAGAACTTCTTGTTGCGGATGGTGAATTTGTCATGGCAAAGGAATTTAGTTCTAAAAAAGCTATCATTATGACGATGAAAGATTATACCATCTGCAGAGGTGTAGACTACCGGGTGTATAAGTCAAAACTGATGACATTTTATGCCAAGCGTACACAGTATGGGTCAAGTTGTGATTGGTTGATGAGGGTTAGCATGATCTGCAAAAAGTACTGTTAGATTATAAAGAGGTACAATGGTAGTCACACTTGTATCAGGACCACCATTTTTCAGGTCCATTCAAAGTTGGATTCTAACACAATTGCAAAAGCAATAAAGTCATTGGTAGAGAGGTTAACCCCTCTATAAAGGTGAAATCAGTTATTGCGAAAGTACAGTCGAAGTTCAAATACACTATTAGTTATCGCAAAGCATGGTTGGCAAAGCAAATGTTGGTGAAAAAATTTTTCGGAGGTTAAGAAGCATCGTACAAAACTTTGCCCATATGTTTTGAAGTCATGTGTTACAAGGAGCCATCAGCTGCCGTCCAATATTACTGATGTAATGGATATGATTGCGGTGTGTAATATGTATGAGGAATATATGGATTCGAGGAATGCTCAGCTAGCTCTTGTGTCATGGGGGACTGTTGTTATGGTTCTCGTGGTGGCGGTGATTGTAGTGGTGACTATGGCTGCAGATTTTGGTGCTCATTATCACCCACCAGATTACCTCTTGGCTATCTTGCTTCATAAGATTTGACAAGTTCAAGTGATTGTCATATTTATCGCGGTACCAATACATGTAAATCTCTAGGTGATGTTGTATCCAAAATGAATATTCAGAGGACCAGTCAAGATTCTTAGAGCCAATCAGGACCCCCTATGTGCTCGGTCTAGACTCTGTTCCTGATGAGCAATGCTCTGGATTAAACCAAACTGTCTTCTAAGCCTATCAGTTGCATGCCACTCAATACATTCAAATGATATTAACAGTACTGTAACACTCTACACAATTGAATGCTGACAGATGTTTGCCAGGATCATGTCTGGCTCAGTTAGACCAACACTATAAGCCTCCCACACAAACTGGATACATAAAATAAACACATGATTACACACTAAATAATAATAAGGTTTAACCAAACACAGACACTTATATCATGATAACATACTTGGCCTTCTTGCAGTTCATCTAACGATATCCTAAAATGAGCAAGACAATGAAATCTATAGGGTCGGACAACAAGCTCCCAATTACGCCACATGATATCAGTTGTTTTGTTAACAAACCCTAAACTGAAACATTGAAATACAATGATAATACTTAGTTGAAGTCGATACTAGATAGTTTTACCTATTTGCAAGCGGAAAAAGTCAGGGGCCGCGAGGAATTGGCGCAAGAAATGGTAGACGGTTCCAGACCCAAGTCAGTAGAAGTGCTAGTGGACCATCGACTTCCTTGCAGTCGAAACGAGATGTCCTACAAAGAGCTCTATACAAGTGAAGTGCTTTAGCCTCAATTAATAAAATTAAACCAGATTTAGTAAGAATAGAGGAGATGAACAGTGCACAGTCCTCATTCAAACCCTCAATAATGGCTGAAATATGGTCATCTAATGAAAGACTGCTAGAGCACTCCCAAGGCAGAAGCTCCCACGGCTGCTAGAAAGCACTGAAAGGCCTATTCTGTGAGAAAGTGCAAGGCCTTCGCAGCAGGAAGAGGCCTAGCCGTAGCTTCTTCCGCATCTCCCTGCGGCTAAAACTCTTTCTCTTAAGACTACATATGTACGTAAAGGACCCGAGGGGCCAGGGTGGGTATAGTCTGCTCCATTTTTCCCGGTCTACACACAAGCACTAAAACTAAAAAAAAAAAGTAGAAAGGGCCTTGTCTTATACGGCGCTCAAACCTCCGCCGTGGGAATAGCCGCTTCTTTCTTGCTTGGAACCGGTGAACTACACTTGCTTCTGGATATATGTGTGGGACTTCAAATTGTATACCAACCTTTCCTTCCATGATAGAGGCAAGAACACAGCTGTGCCGTACCGGTGAACTGAACTCGAGTACGATACTTGGGAAATAAACATAGATACACGTTTGGAACAAAAGTGGAATCTGCTTTCATGTGATACAACCATCCAGCGTAAGCATCTGGATAATCTGGAATGCGACGATATATCAAGGGCAGGCAAAGCCCGAAGGCTGCCTTACCCCTGTATCATCTAGGGTTAGAGCCAGGAGGGGCTTCACTTCCCTGCTCTGGTTCAAGACTAGCTGAGCCGGCATTCTTGTCAATGTGGGCATTCCTACGAACACGTGGCTCGTCCGTGATAACTTATTCGGATACAGTAAATTGAGCGGTAACTAAATCTAAAGATCTCTTCTGGCACTGGATTGGCCCTGGAAGCTGGGGGTAAAGGGCTAAGCTAAGTGAACTCTTTCGGGGTCAAGATCTCTTTGAGGTCTTAGCGATCCTATAGCGAACCATCTTGATTCGAAGAGCTCCTATTGAAAGGCTTTCCCTCCCTAAAAAGGTGACCAGCTTTCAATACTAGTTGTTACGCTGCCATTTTTTAAAGCTGGAAAACCTCCACAGGAAGTAAGTAATAATCCCAGGAGAGAAGAGTAAAGATCCTCTAGCTTGAGCGCTTTTTATTCGGTGCTAGCTACTCTGTTTCTAAAAAACTCCGTCTCGGAACCTTGTGGGGTTAGGAGTGCTTAACTCCATCCAAAGAATCTACAATTTTACGAATCTGAGACAAATATTCTGTGGCAGTCAATCCTTACTTCTTGATTGACTTTAATTTTAGCTTCAATTGTTGAACTTTTATCTTTAAAATTTTGACAAAAATAATCTTAAATATTTTTCCATACTTGATATGCAAAAGAATAGTCTAACATATGATGTTTGAAAGATGAATCAAGAGAAATAAATAGCTACATCATGATGAGATCAAGAGTCATCTTTGAACTTCCAAGTCTTGTATTCTTGAGACTCATTCCCAACAATTTTGGTAGCATCAGATTCAAATTGAATAGGAATATTTTCTTTGATGAGGTGATCTTCAAGATCTTGAGAATTGATTGCATGGAGCGCCAATTTTTTTAAATTCTAAAAGAGTTTTCATCAAATTTATCCAACACTGGATAAATGAAGAATGAAGAGGAGTTTGATGATTGAAATGGTACCATCGCACCATAGATATAAACCTTAGCTTTGATACCATGAAAGATATTATGCATGGAGTTGTAAAGTAATAGAGAGCAAAAAAAAAAGGTAGGAAATGAAACTGAGGTAAAACGAGAATGAATTTGATTAAAGATTGTTGATTACAATCAATGAAAAGAGTTGTTCCTTATATAAGTACATAGCTAAGACCGAGTCAAAAATCAGATAGATAGATAATTAAATTGTTAAAATATCTTATAGAATAACTAATTACAATTTATTTGTTTTTTACATAATACTCTTTGTATTATCTCTATTATTGT
>NC_029788.2:19567073-19569755 GCF_000816755.2 Arachis ipaensis
GGGAGGGATTCTAGATCTCACTCACACTAACGGCAAGAGAGGAGAGAGCAGAGGGAGAGAGAAAAAGAAGCGGAGAGGAAGAGAAAAGAGGAACGGAGGCGCTGAGAAAGATTGTGTCCAGCCACGCCCTGCCGTCGTCCCTATCGCGAACTGCCATCGTCGGTCACCATCAAGCCTTGTCCCGTCGTCACCGCTAGAGTGAGGTCACGTCGACGCCAGCAGATCCGCGAGGTTGGACGGTCGTCGATGCTCCTTGCCGGACGCCAGCAGGTCCATTGGTGTTTCATTGTTGTTGCTTCTTCTTTCTCTTTCTGCTTTTTGCTTTTGCCTTCTGCTTCTACTTCTGTTTTTGTTTTTGCTTTTGTTGTTGTTGTTGTTGATTCACCATTCACCATTATTGTTGCTGTTTTATTATTGTTGATTCTGCTTTTGTTGTTGTTGTGATTTCAGTATTCATTGTTGTTGTTGTTGTTGTTGTTGATTCTGCTTCTGTTTCTATTTCTCTTTCTGCTTCTGCCTCTGCTTTCTGGTTGATTTTGGGAAAGAAGGAGGAAGGGTATTTTCATCCAAAGGACGATTTTCAAACTAAGTTAAACCTTCGAGACAATTTTATAGCAAAATAAAGGCCGAAGACGAAAAAAATTTTCAGCCCCTAAAGTAAAGACCAAAATCTTACTTAACCCTTTTTTTCCTCATAACTATATATAACTGTAATTTTATATAAAAGGTATTTATATATTTATCATATTCAAATAGTTAATTACTGTTTTTCATTATATTCTAATAAAGAATACTTTTATAAATATATCTAAATACAAAATATTTTTCTGCTTTTACTATAGAAAAAATATTTTTCTCACCTGTGTCGAAGTAAAATTTTTTCTCAACATACAGATATATCTAAATGCAAACTTTTTTCTCAAAACTAAGTAAAATTTGCTGACTTTAACTTAAAAAGGTTCAAATTAGCACACTCTGTCTCTCGTATCAATGTGATATATGAGCTTTGCAATACTATTTTCAATTTAAAATAAATAATTGTCATTTTGACTTCTTGGTACATTTATAAATTAATAATGTATCTAAACAATATAAATGATAAATATATTAATTGATGAAATGTAATGTTTACACACACATATATAAAGTTAATATAGCGATAATTGTTATGAAAATGGAGGTTGGTAATAACCAAGAGATTTTATCATTCATCATAGAGTTGAGAACAAATAAAATTTTTACTCTACATATACTTAAAAGAAATATTATTAAAATTAAAATAATATTTTTTATTATTTAATAATTTTTTAATTTAAAAAATAAAAATAAAAAATATTATAAATAATTATATTTAACACATATCAGTCTGTATATAGGAAGCATCAACACATTAATATATATTTCACATAAATACTCTTATTGATCAAGGAAAATGAAATTATGAGTGATCATATCACCTAAAGGACAAGTGAAGAAATCAAAGTGTACAATCTTCTTGTTCCCACCTCTTTTGATCCCAATTACCCTCCCTTACTTTTTAAATTTCACAAAAAGAAAATCCTTTACCGATTTTACCACAAAGATGGTAGCTTTAGCAATCTCAATAGGGTTCCTACTTAGAATCAACAACCTCCTATTCTCATGGAACAACTCCTTCTTGCCCTTTACTTTCTAAACCTCTTTATTGTTGTCTTCTTCCCAACTTGTCTTCAACCTTAGTTTGTACTCTCAATCATCATTGTGAAGCAGAAACTTACATTCTCCAACGTTAATTGTGTTGTGCTATTAACGTTGAGCTCTATCCTGTTGGATTTGAACTCTAGTCACGAGAAGAATGGAACAAAAATGGAAAGAAATAAATACTTTATTGGATTACAATCGGTGCAGATTTGTTGTTTTGTACCTGCCTGTGGAGATGCAGCTCATCATAGAGGTTGCCGCCACTCTTCTTGCATCAATAGGAATGTCCATCAATGGTGATTTTTCACACGTGAAGGTGGAAAAATGCTTTTTATTAGCTTCAATAATGAAAATTAATAATTAATTTTGACCAAATAAAAAAGCTGTTTTATGTGTCACATATTTGTTGCTCAATTATATATATTTATTCATCAAAAAATATTTTTGTTTTGCTATATTTTATTTTCGTCATGACACAAACAAAGAAATATTAAGAACTATAATTATAGACAAATAAAATATTTGATAGAGACAATTTATATATGTATTTCCTTAGTCATTTATAAACTGAAAAAGTAATATCAGTTTTAAGATATGAATTTAAAATTTACATATTATTAAGACAATAAAAAGTTTTACACATTATCTAATTAAATTTCTTTCAATATTTATTTTCTAAAATAAATATAGACATAGCAAGTATAAATGGTACTATAAATTAAAATCGAGAAATGCTAGGAGGATAGCAACTTTTATGATTTGTAGCCATCAAATAGTCATCAATGATAATTTTAATGGTGTGAGATTTCATCCAATGACTCACTTTTCTTTGCTGGTTACATGCTGGCCAGAATTTAATAAAGTTGCTGGTCTTAGACTTTTCCATTAAGATTTATTATTGAGTTGATTTTTGTAATTTCATTAAATTTTTAATTAGATTTTTATACACATATTTTTTTTCAATTGAATTAGGAGATAATTTTTAATTTTGTAATTAGGTCT
>NC_029788.2:19569965-19580876 GCF_000816755.2 Arachis ipaensis
ATATCATCACAGTATTAAATATTAAATTAATATTATCCTCTCAAAAAATGCTAGAAGGTCATCATAATTTATTAAATTCAATTCTTTTAGTTTAATTTTTTTAGTCTAATAATCCAACAACAAATTTTATCTCGTACTTTCAAATATTGATAACTAATTAATGGTCACTGGATAATAAATTCTAATTGTACTCTAATATTTTTTAAAGGCAAAAATTCAGATACAATCAATTTTATGTAAAGTTGATAAATGATAGATAAAAATTTAGTCAAATCAATCAAATTATTTAAGGTTCTTAACTATCAAATTGACTGGACATGAATTTTCACATTTTTTAAGTACTCTTTCAAATTCAAATGCGCATGTAATTGTTGTTAATAATTATTGAAGAGTAGTGCAGATCGAAAGCGAGAGAGTGTTTGAGAAAGGAGGAAGAATATACTGGGTGACGTGACAGATGTGTTTCATGGGGATGGCAGGGATGATATAACCTGACGTTCTCGCTCACAGAGGAATATGCACGACGAAGCTGGTGTCCATGAACGATTGTTTGGTTGGTGGAATGCTTGTCTTCAGAGATTCTTTTTATGTGGTTAAGGTTGCATCTTGGGATTTTACTCTTATTTCTATGGCCTCTATACCAATAACAATCACCACCCTCAACACTCATCTTCTTTTTCCATAAATAAAGATAAAGAAAATGAGATGATTTCTATGGTCAACCTTTCTCTCGCTTATTGAATTTAAAAGCCTTTTTTTTTCTCTTGATGGAAACCTAAGTGAAATTGTATTTATGTACTTAAGTGTTCACTTTTTTTTTCAAAAACAATCAATCATAAGTATTGAAAATAAAAACAGATGAATTATGTGTAGATGCTTACATTTTACAGTAATGAGATCATTATATTTAAGAAATAGGTGTAATTCTAATTCTATTATCAAGCATACCATAATAATATAGTGTAATAAGATTGTGGTCTCATAGGAGAGTAATTATTAGCAAAACTGTTAAGCACAACTACTAATAATAATAATAACATGATATATTAAATAAAAATTGAGGCTAATGTATGTTATATTATTTGTTAATTTTTTTATTGGATAGATGTAAGAGTATATAGGATTGTAGTGTTTTATGAACATCCGGTGCTCTTCATATAGATTTATGTATAGGCTAATTTTTGGAGTATTGAAAAAAAAAAAATTTTATGTGTAATCCGACATTTAATGTATTTCTTTTTATATAGTTTTTGTTCGATATGTCGGGTACCAGACGATCGGATTAGAATCCTGGTTGATGAGGGGGACGTCTCGCCTGGTCGTAAGTTATCGGGTTGGAGTAGACGACGTCCCGAGCACTTCGTGTGAGGAGGGGGGTGTCATCTACAAAGACACTCCGACGCTCTAGTCAGCAATGTGTGCAGGCGAAAAAGGATTGAATGGTATGTGACGTATCTTCGGGGAAGGGTAGGACCTTCCCCATATATACCGTGTCAGAGGTGGGCCCTGCAAGGACAGACCCACCTTCTTCGATGCTTCCTTCGCACAGCTGTAGCAAAGCTGTCAGGGACGCGTATCCGGGTCGGCTACTGACCGCCTCACTCCTGACCGTCTGGGTCGGGTGGTGCTCGAGTCGGGCCGGCCCGCAAATGGTTTGGGCCAGGCCGTAACAGTGCCCCCAACGCGCCAGCAATAGTTGTGAGGGTTGTTGGTGGCGCGTTATCTCTTCTTCCGTGTGTTGTCGCCAGGTCGGCCGCCCGTGGGGGAGACGTGCCTCCTGCGCGCGTGTCTGTTCGTGGCTGAGGTGACCGTTTGTTGCCTCGTTCCTCGCGCCGAGCATTAAATGCTTATAATAGGTTGGAAAATTCTGTGCGCAAAGACCATTTTGCCCCTGGTCCTTTCGCGCTTTGTGTAGCAATTTTAAACAGTTTGCATTCGTTTTCCTCTCCCATTCTCGCTTCTCCTACCTTCGTCTTCTTCTCTCCCTAATATCCTTGTGCATCTCTTTTTCTTTCAAGTTTTCGCAACCAATCCAGGTAAACATTAATCCTTTCTCTTTTTGCTTCAAGGTTCTCTTATCTTTATTATTGGCTTTTCTGTGCGCTTGCTGCTACGTGCTTGCTGCTTGTTCTTGCTGCTTGTTTGATTTGTGTTATGCTAGATGGTCTTAGTGTTAAGTAGGTACGTAAAGGGGGTTACCATTCCAGGGTAGGTTCTTATTTGAATTTTGCCTTAGCCATGCATGATCTTAGCTATTGAATAGGTTTAAATGTAGTTTCTGGGTTTTTTCCGGACTCCCGACCTCATAGACTAACCGAGTGGTACCCCACTGTAGGTATGCCTCGCGTCGTTTCTCGAGCTTCCCCTTCCGCCGCGAATTACGACCCCTACGCCTGGGTGACTTCCGATGTGAATGACTCTCCAAACCAGATGGGCGAGGAGGAGCTAACGGAGTTCCGACAAGGCTTGTACTTGTGCGGGGGGACTGACGAAGAGGCCAACTACGACGTCTTTGTTCCTGCCCCCAACGAACGATTATACGAGCTTAATTTCCATTCGCCTCGGGTTCCCGACTGGATATGGTTTTACAAGTCCATATTCACCCAAGTGGGGGTTCGTATCCCATTTTCTGCTTTCCAGATGGCGCTTCTTAATCGGATCTCCGTGGTGCCGTCGCAATTACATCCGAATAGTTAGGCTTCTATCCGCTGTTTTGAGATGGTATGCGAATATCTGGAGTTGCCGGTATCTGTTGATGTTTTCCTTTTTTCTTCAACCTTACTAACCCTTCGAAGGAGGGGAAAGCGAGGAAAGGGTTCATGTCCTTCCGATCTGCCTAGGGTCGGAGGATCTTCGGCTTGTTTGAGGACTCTTATCATGGGTTTAAAGACAAATATTTTAAGGTGCGTCCGTTCAAAGATCGTCACCTCTTTTGGCTGTCGTTAGAAAGGGAACGCCTCATTCCGATGTACTGGAGTTTTGGGGTGGGATCTAACACATTTATTAAGGTGTCCTATAAGTGGATGTCCGTTGTGAACAAGAGGGTTGCCGATGTGTTGTTGGCAGCTTTTGGGAAGAATCATGTGAATCCCCATCTGTTAATGGGTGAACGGGAGGTTGCTAGAAATTACATTGTGAGTTGTTTTGCCTTGTATTTTGCGTTTCTATTCGTTTGCTTGGTTGTGCCGGTTTCACGACTAACTTGTTTACTTGTTTGTTGTAGTGGAGATGTCTGCTTCTGTGACAGGGCTCGAGGACTTGTTCAAGACTTTCTTGGCGGACAACGATGAGGAAGAAGCTGAGAAGGTTGACGGAAAACCAGAGGGCCCTTCTGAGAATAAGGATCAGGCGACGCCATCACCCCGTGACACCGAGATGGCGGACAAGAACTCTGACGGGGCGCGCGTTTCTCCTATTCGTGAGGAGACGGCCGGTCCTGAGCACTCGACCTCCGCTCATCAAGAGGATGATGATCTGAGGCTTATCCCCACCCCCCAAAAGGCAGAGGGCATCCTCCAGCCCAGAAGGGGTTCTCACCGTAATGGAGCGGAACTTCGACGCCGGGACCTTTATAGATTCGCAGCTGCTTCCCGGCACAGAGGATCACTTCCTTGGCACCGAGCTTGCGGGGCAGGCGAGGTGGATGTACCGTACCCTTCTTCGTGGTGCCGCGATAGCTCGGAAGGCTAAATTCGAGTTGTCGGGGATGCAGGCGCTGCGCAGGAAGCTTGAATCTGCTGTCAAGGCTAATAATGAATTCAAAACTCAAGTTGAAATGCTTCAGGAGAAACTGTCTGAGACGGGGGAAAAACTGAAGGCTGCTGAGGAGAAAGTCGCGTCTGCCGAGGAGAAGCTGAATGCCTCCAATGACACTGTTTCCTGTTTAACCGAGCGGGAGATGACTCTGGAGAGCCAACTTAATGCCGCGCAAGATCGAGTGGTGACTTTGTAGAAAGAGTTTGACGCAGCTGTCCCTTCGGCTAAGGCCGCTCAAGCTGAGGTTGAGGAGCTTAAGAAGAAACATAAGGTGACTAGAGAGCAGGGAAAGAATGCGATCTTCATGACTGAGGAGGCCCTTAAAGCCCAGGTGAAGATCGTGACTCCCGACTTCGATACGTCGGCAATTGGAGTTTCCAAAACAATCAAGGACGGCAAGATTGTTGACATGCCCAAGAAATGAGTTCTCGTACCTTATGCTTTTGTATGGATTTATGGTTTTGTTGTAGAACTTGTGAAGCTTACTTTGTTATGCATTAAATGTCGCTTGGTTGGCTTGTGATTATCGTCTTCTTTGCTTGTCTGGTCGTTTTGGTTTTGTTTTGTTACCATTTTTTCATTGAGCTTTGTGCTCGTGTTTATTTACCGTTGTGTTGGTGATTCGGCGAGGCCAGGTCGTGGCCTTGCTATCGTTGTAGCCGTTTGTTATGGCTTTGATATAGGTGGATCCCAGGGTGATTAGTCCCGGGGTGCCGTATCGTGGTTCCGTTTAATGCGTTGTGGAACTTGTTGTCGTGTGCTGTGTAAGTAAAAAAGAACAATAGAGAGGTAATTTTTGACAAGTAAGCATTAATCAGTAATTAAACAAGTCTATTACCATGGCGAGTACAAAGGTAAATGATTAAGCTCGTTAGATCGCCTGGCCGACATGCTTGAGCTAGGAGTAAAACCTTCTCAGGTTGCCTGCATTCCAAGTTCTTGGAACCTCCCTTCCATCAAGCTTCTCCAGTTTGTAGGCTCCCTTGCCAATCACTTCTTTGACCCTATAGGGGCCTTCCCAGTTTGCCACCAGTTTGCCTTCTCCCTGGGTCGGTAGCCCGATATCGTTGCATCGTAGGACGAGGTCGTTTTGCTCAAATTCCCTCTTGAGCACTTTGGTGTTGTAGCGTAGGGCCATTCTTTGCTTTAGTGCTATCTTTGACAAGAGGGATATCTCCCTAGCCTCATCTGCCAAGTCTTTTTCCACTGCTTCCTCTACATCTTTCAGAAGTAATCGTGGGCTCGGCTCGCCGATATCTACGGGTATCATTGCGTCCACACCGTACGTCAGGCGGAAAGGGGTTTCCCCTGTGGCTGATTGCTCGGTCATTCGGTAGGACCAGAGAATTGAGGCGAGTTCGTCGGCCCATGCACCTTTTTTACTGTCCAGCTGCTTCTTGAGGCCCAGCAAGACGACCTTGTTTGCGGCCTCAACTTGACCGTTTGTCTGAGGGTGCTCTACTGAGGAGAATTTCTGCTTTATGCGCAGGCCGGTGAGGAACTCCACGAATTTCTTATCGGTGAACTGTGTCCTGTTGTCAGAGATGACGATTTCTGGGATGCCGAACCGAGTTATCACCTGCCTCCACATGAACTTTCGACAATTGGCTGAGGATATGCTCGCCAGTGGTTCAGCCTCTATCCATTTGGTGTAGTAGTCGATAGCGACTATGAAGTATTTGACTTGTTCTGGGCCGACCGGGAAAGGTCCCAGTAGGTCGCCTCCCCATTGTGCAAAAGGTCGGGAGGACGTCAATAGGCTTAGTTCGGTTGCCGGCGCTCTGTGGAAGTTGGCATTCTCTTGGCACTTGACACATTTCTTTACGAACTCCTTGGAGTCGACCATCATCGATGGCCAGTAGTATCTAGCTCGGATGAGTTTTCTTACTAAGGCTTTGCCCCCGATGTGGTGACCACAACATCCCTCATGGACTTCTCTGAGTACGTAGTCCGTTTGGTCAGGATGGAGGCACTTCAGCAAGGGCTGGCTAAGTCCCTTTTTGAATAGCTGGCCTTGTATGATCGCATATCTAGCCGCCTCCCTTCTCAACGCTTTGGCTTCCTTCTCGTCTTCAGGGAGTTTTCCATTTTCCAGGAAGTCAACGATAGGGTCCATCCACGAGGGGCCTACCTTTGTCAGGTGGAGGGTGACTGTCGGTTCCTTCATCATTCCTTGAATGAGGGATCTGTTGCCGACTCCCGGTTTCGTGCTCGCTAGCTTAGATAGGAGGTCCGCCTGTGTGTTCCTTTCCCTCAGAACGTGTTGAACTGTGACCTCCTCGAACTGTTTGGCCAGCTCTTTGACCTTCTCCAAGTACTTTTGCAACAGCGAGTCCCTGGCTTGGTAGCTTCTGTTCACTTGCGAGGTAACGACCTGTGAGTCGCTGCACACTTCCAACCTCGTAGCCCTGACTTCCCGGGCTAAGATCAAGCCGCCCAGAAGGGCCTCCTATTCTGCTTGGTTGTTTGACACGGGAAACTCGAACTTGATTGATTGTTCGTATATGACCCCGGCAGGGCTTTCCAGGATGATCCCGGCACCTCCGGACGTTTGGTTGGAGGCTCCGTCCACATGGAGCTTCCACCGTGTGCCCGCTTCCTCGGTCGGGTCTCTTATTACTTCCACAAGGAAGTCTGCCATTGCTTGTGCCTTAATCGCATGTCGAGGTTCATATCTCTAATCGTATTGAGATAGCTCAATGGCCCAGGTCATCATCCTTCCCGCTAAGTCGGGTTTTTGGAGCACTTGACGAATTTCCTGGTCCGTTCTCACAACCACCTGGTGGCCTTAGAAGTATTGCCGCAATCTGCGGGAGGAGGTCAGGAGTGCTAGCGCCAGTTTCTCTAACTTGTTGTATCTCAGTTCTGCCCCTTGTAGCGCTCTACTCACAAAGTAGATTGGTTGTTGAACTTTCCCTTCTTCCCGCACCAAGGCCGCTGCCAGCGCTTCTTCCGTTATGGCTAGGTACAGGTAGAACGGTTCTCCGACCTCGGGCTTACCGAGTACGAGTGGTGTTGCAAGGATCTCTTTGAAGTGGTTGCACGCTTCTTCGCACGCTGGGGTCCACTCGAACGCTATCCCCTTTCTCATCAGGTTGAAGAAAGGTAGGGCCTTTGCTGCCGATGCCCCAAGGAAATGAGATAGCGCGGTGAGCCTTCCTACCAGTCTTTGAACGTCTTTGATATAGCCCGGGCTCCTCATTTGGAGTATCACCTGGCATTTTTCAGGATTAGCTTCCACCCCCTTTGGGTTATCATAAATCCTAGGAACTTCCCGGCCTCCATGGCAAAGGCATATTTGAGGGGGTTGAGCCTCATGCCGTGTCGTCGGAGGGCCGCAAACACGTGTCCCAGGTCGCTTAGGAGGTCTTCAGAGTGAGTGGTCTTGGCTAGGATATCGTCCACATAGACCTCCACCGTCCTGCCTATGAGGTCGCTGAATATCTTGTTCATTAATCTTTGGTAAGTGGCCCCGGCATACTTCAGGCCGAATGGCATTACCTTGTAGCAATATATTCCCCTCGGCGTTATGAACGCTGTTTTTTCTTTGTCAGGTCGGTACATCGGTATTTGGTTATATCCCGAGTAGGCGTCCATGAAGCTTAGGTACCGATATCCCGCCGTTGCGTCAACGAGTGCATCAATGTTGGGCAAGGGGTAGCAGTCCTTGGGGCATGCTTTGTTGAGATCAGAGTAATCCACGCACATCCTCCATTTCCCATTGTGCTTTTTCACTAAGACTACATTCGACAGCCATGTCGAGTAGTCAAGTTCTCGAATAAATCCTGCTTCGAGGAGGCTAGCCGTCTGCCTGGCCACCTCCTCTGTTCGCTCTTGTGACATCTTCCTCCTCCTTTGAGCTACCGGTCTGGCCTCCGTTGTCATGGCCAAGTGATGTGACATGAGCTGGGGGTATATTCCCGGCATGTCAGCTGGCGTCCATGCAAATAGGTCGCCGTTGGCCCTAATCATTTCCCTTAGGGGCCCCTTCAGCTCGTGTGGCAGGTTCCTGTTCACAAAGGTGAACTTCTTGTCTGTGTCGCCGACTCTAAACTTTTCCAAGCTCCCTTCTAGCTCAGGTCTGGGTTTGTCTTCGATTCTCGCATCTAGGTCGGCAAGGAACACTCCTGCTGCTTCCTTGGACTTCTTCCTTAAGGAGAGACTGCGTTGTCGCAGGCGACTGCCGTTTCCAAATCTCCTTTTATGGATCCCACGGACCCGTCGTCAGCCACGAACTTCATTACCAGCATCTTCGTGCTGATTACTTCCCCGAGATCATTGATGGTCCTCCTCCCTAGGATGATGTTGTATGCTGTGGAGTCACACAAAACCACGAACTCGGCCATTGTCGAGCCTCGCCCCTGCCCGTGTCCTACTGAAATCGGCAGGGAGATTATGCCGTCGGGCTTGATAAAGTGGTCGCTTAATCCTATGACACCGTGCTGGTGGGTTCTCAGGTCGTCGTCCCGCAGCCCCAAGGCATCGAACACATTCCGGAACATGATGTTCTAGTCAGCGCCGGTGTCTATGAGGATGCGCTTGATGAGGCCGGTTCCCACCTTGGCCATGATGACCATGGGGGCTTTTCGCGACTTCATCAAACCACTGGTCCTCTAGGCCGAACGAGATTGGTGGTGGCCTCGACCTCTTGGGGTTCTTCGCAGATGATGAGGAAACCGCCAGGACTTTGGTGTCTTTCTTGTGTGCCGACCTGGACCTTGGGGGTGCGTCTCTTGCCGTTATGACGTTTACTATGGTGAGGCCTTGCTCGTTTTCGTCTTGGTCGTGTCGTCGCTTTACCGCGCGAGTCTTGTCCTCCGCCCCTCGGTCGCGATCTCGTCTTCTCGGCTCCCTAATGAGATGGGAGAATTCAGCCAGTTTCCCATCCCGGATTGGCTATTCCAGCGCATCCTTGAGGTCAAAGCAGTCCTGTGTTTTGTGCCATAGCCCTTATGGTAATCACAATAGAGGTTCTTGTTCCCTCCTGTTCTGTCTTTCAGAGGTCGGGGTTTCGACAAGATCCCTTTCTCGGCTATCTGCTGGTAAATTTCCATGATTGGTGTGGTGAGGGGAGTGTAATTAGTGACTTCCTGACTCGAGGAAACGGCCTGGGTGTCTTGCTCGGACCGCCGTCTCTGGCGTGTTCCTTCTGTCTTTCTTCGCTTCCGTGATGTCGGGTTTGATTGTAAGAGGGCTGCCGTTTGTTGGCGGCCACGACCTGGCTGACTTCCTCATTGTTGATGTACTCCCTGGCCACACATTGGATCTCCTGCATTGTCCACACCGGCTTCGTGGTGAGGTGCTTTCTGAAGTCCTCGTTTAGGAGTCCGTTCGTCAGGCATAGGCTAGCAACAGAGTCAGTCACCCCATCGATCTCCAGGCACTCGTCGTTGAACCGGTCTAGATATTTCCTTGTCGGTTCTCCGGACCTCTGCGTCACTCCGAGCAGATTGATCGGGTGCTTTGCCTTTGCTATTCTGGTAGTAAATTGGGCTAGGAAGGTGTGGCTAATATCCGAAAACTTGGCCACCGAGCCCTGCGAGAGGCTATTAAACCACCGTATTGCAGGTCCCGCGAGGGTAACCGGGAAAGCGCGGCACCTTACCTCGTCCCCCACTCCCTCCAGGTTCATCCTGGCCTCAAAGGCCATGAGGTGCTCCTGTGGGTCTTGGGTTCCGTCGTACCTCATGTTCGTTGGCTTGTCAAAGTGTTTTGGCAGCCGGACTTCGAGGATGGAACTATGAAACGGGGTCGCGCCCATGATGACCGGTCCACGCGTTCTCCTTGTTCTTCCTTCGTCGTCTTCCCGTCGACCGTCTTCCCGGTCACAATCCGCGGTGCGTCTCCCGCGCCTGGCATATATGATGGGGTTGCGGCGCCTCCTTGTGTGTCCTTCTTCCCTGGCGCTCTCGGGCTCAGATCTTGGGCTAGCTGTGCATCGGGAGTGGCTTCTCGGGGGGGGGGGAGGAACGGGAGTAGCTTAATTCGGGAGTTTGCTGGCGATGTTCCCAGTTTGCCAACCGACGCTCCAAGTCCTACATCCTGTGACGTATTTCTTGCATTATTCTGGCACTATTGTCGCCAGTTCCCCCGAAGGGGCGCCTTTCGAGAGATCGCGAGGTTCGTCTTGGAGGGAACCTCGTGCGCTCCCGGGAAGAAGCCAATGTTCGGTATGTCGGGTACCAGACGGATCGGATTAGAATCCTGGTTGATGAGGGGAGGTCTCGCCTGGTCGTAAGTTACCGCGTTGGAGTAGACGACATCCCGAGCACTTCGTGTGAGGAGGGGGTGTCACCTGCAAAGACACTCCGACGCTCTAGTCAGCAATGTGTGCAGGCGAAAAAGGATTGAATGGTATGTGACGTACCTTGGGGGAAGGGTAGGACATTCCCCATATATACCGTGTCAGAGGTGGGCCCTGCAAGGACAGGCCCACCTTCTTCGATGCTTCCTTCGCACAGCTGTAGCAAAGCTGTCAGGGACGCGTGTCCGAGTCGGCTACTGACCGCCTCACTCCTGACCGTCCGAGTCGGGTGATGCTCAGGTCGGACCGGCCCGCAAATGGTTTCAGCCAGGGCGTAACTGTTTTTATTTATTTATTTAAAAAAAATTGAACTCTCAGATTTATCAAAATTGAGAGTCAGATTTTTATAGTACATAACTCAAATAGTTTGATTTGTGAGAGTCCGATTTGTGATGAAATAAAATTTTTTTGATGTAAAATAAATTGAAGGGTCTAATTTGCATGTTTCAAAATTTTTTTAATATTAAAGTACAAATTTAACTCTTAGATTTGTATTTTTAAAAATTTTAAAATTAAAAAAATAAATCTTATTCTCAAATTTGTAAATTAAAAAAAACCCACAAATTTAACTTTAAGATACCTGACTTTTAGATTTGTGGTGTCTATACTAAAATAAAAATGCCAAATATCATATTATTAAAAAACAAGAGCTGAATTCCAACACAAAAAATAAAAAGTGTTATGTATACTAATCAGAGATAAGTCCAAAAGGGATTACTAGACGGTGCTTAATACTGTGGTTTTTTAATAAATCTTTTATACTACCAAATTTAGGTTCAAATCTCATTTTTTATTTTTCAAATCTTATTAGTTTTTTTTTTCACTAATAATAATATATTTTCATAGATTAA
>NC_029788.2:19580964-19590633 GCF_000816755.2 Arachis ipaensis
AAAAAAGATAAAAAATATTAATAAAAAATAATTTATTTAGTTATTATTATTTTTATTAATTTTTTATAATTATATTTTTTATTATTTTTTTTAATTTTAGAGAAACTAAATTTAATTTTTAAATCTCAAATTAGAGTCACACATGATTAAAAAAAATTCAGAAGACATATATACCACCGAGCAAACCAATCTCACATATTAAAAAAAATAATTAATATTGGCATACAAGTGATTTTGCTCTACAAGTTTTACAAGCCCTCTTCTGATTGATGTTACGCTCAAACGCGCCTATTATGCACGCATGTTTCACGCACCTTTAACATATTTTAACTCAATCAACGCGCGAATATATAAATTCATTTTTTGAAAGGATTTCGTTTCCTTTTTTCGAATTTCTTGCCTTCTCTCTTCGATCTCTTTCGTGCGTTTCTCTCTACCTTCTCCTTCGTTTTCTATGTGTGTTTCTCTCTGCTTTCTCCTTCTTCATTTACGTGCTTCAGATTTTTCATTGTGCGTTTATCCATTATTTTTTGACATCAAGTTGTGAAGTCGTTTTTAAAGATAATGGATGATTCAACTTTAGATTGTCAGTTGAACCAGAGCAAAGTGGATTTTGAAACTAATTCCAATGAAGTTCCTGAGGTATGATTTTGTTTTAGTTAGTAATTGAATCTGAATTTGAATCCAATTAGTAGTTTTTGATAGTGTAGCTGAATAATGCGTGAACCTTGCCTGTGATATTTGTTGTTTATTCTTCCTTGTTTGAATTGAATCTAATGCATTAGTTCTTATTAGAATTAAAATAATTTTGTCCATTTTATATTTGACATTTGGGTGTAGATCAGTAATAATTGAGTGCATTTCAGGAAAGTTTGGGTGCATTTACAGTTTATGACTTTTCATCTGACGGAGAGTGAATTGTCTTATTATTTTAGTTGAATTGTTTTAGTTTCTGTTTAGTTATGATTCATGAATTTGGTTTTCTTATTTTAGATGATGGTTTTATAGTTGTATTTGCATTCTATAGTTTATGCTTGTTTTAATATGGTGTATTTTGAGTGTATTTTTGCAGACCTTCTGTGGTGTTGATGACCAGTTTGTCCCCAAGGTTGGGATGACTTTTAACACCCTTGAAGATGCTGCAAAATTCTACAAGGATTATTCAAAGGTTGCAGGTTTTTCCACAAGAGTTCGGAGCACAAATAAGAAGGGAAACGAAATTAAGAATCAATTGATTACATGTAGTAGAGAGTAAAAATGGAAATCGAAAATATCTCCGACCGAGAAGACAAATCCCTCAGCTGGTTTAAATTGTCCTGTGTAACACCCTACCATACAGAGTCTTATGCTTAAGTCATAAAACAGAGGTGGCGAGGTATTTCGACCTCTAAAAGAAAAATTTAGTATGTATAGTAGTGTGAAAAATGTTTATAACTAGGAGCCTTTGAAGCAAAGGGGTAAATCAAAACCGTTAAGTCAAAAAGCGCAACACTCCGATCGATAACATAAACGAAACAGATAACGGATAAGCTAACACGAGAAGATATACAAGAGAGTGCCAAAAATATAGATATCAAGACTCAAGACTCGATTTGCGAAGATTACCGGTCCGAACATAGAAGTATACATACATATATATAGTAGGAAAACCCAAAAGAACCTAAAAGACAAGTTACAAAAACCTGTTTCTCCAAAATAGCCTCTAAGAAGAGTCAATACAGTATATATATAAACAGTGGAGAATATAAGTATCTAAGCAAGTACATAAAAGCAAAATAAAGTCCTGAGAGCTAAGGATCTTTGCCAAAATAGAAGTCTTCAGTATGCCTCAGCGAGGAGCCTCACGTTCTGCATCTGAAAACCACAAAATCTGCATGAGTGAGAACCGGAGGTTCTCAGCATGGTAACAGTGCCCAAATATCTAACATATAATGTCCTGGGAAAGACAAAGGAAATCCTAGAACTCCCAATTCATAATCAAAGTGTATAAACACAACTAAACCATGAGAAATGAAAATAGGCCACTAACTAAGGATCTTCAGTTTAACTAAAACTCCCATTTCTAAATCCTTCGAACCTCCCAATCGCCAACAGTAATTTGATATGCAAACACAATTATATCACACAAGAAAATGCTCAAGTAGGAAGCAGATATGGTAGTTAGATAATTAGCAAGTAATGATACAGTCAATTAGGCATTCCAAACAAATCACATATAATGCATATGATGTATGCCTGTCCTAGTGGCTGATGAGTCTCATCTGTCGGTTATAAAGACAACCCGACAAGTCCTGGTAGCTAACCATTGGACTATCCCTCTGTCGTTCATCCCCAACTCGAGTTATCCGCAACATAATCATAATTCACATCCAACACCCTCACTGGTGTATATTCACGGGGCGAGCTCATACAAAACTTTCACAGTGTCCGGCCATACTTATGACATAGGGTCAGCAGAGCATCGAGTCTTCACCTGGAGGACGTGGTGGCTAGCCACTACTTTCACCCAAGGAAACTCGTATCTCAGATAGGTGGAGTGCAACAATCACAATATCAATAACTCAGCATATATGCATTTATTCTCAGGCATAAATCAACATTCATCTCAGCCATCCAGCTTAATTTCATAATTCATAGTCAGCCATAAGCCATCATTACACACAGCCATTCGACTCATATCATACACAGTCATTTGGCTCACATCGTACACAGCACTCCACCATCCTCCTCAACAACTCATAACATCATCATTAGTCATAACTCCTCATTATATCCCATTTCTTCATCCACAAGTTACCCCCTTCCCTAGCTTCTTTTCATTTACCAGGCATTTTATATTGATTTAAGACTTAAAGGATGAAAATGTTGATTTATAAGCTTAAAACAGCATCTCGAAAGTTTACAAGCTTGTTGGGAAGGTGAAAGACTTGAAAACAAGGGTTTTTATAAGAAAACAGGGTCGTGTGCATACGCACAAGAGTGTGCGTGCGCACGCCCAAAGAATTTTCAAGATGTGTGTGTACGCACAGGTGTAAAATTTTCCAGTTCTGTTCGCTCGCACAAGGCGTGCGAACGCCCTCAACAGAACATCCTTCCCAACGTGTGCGTACGCACAAGGCTGTGCGCACACACAGCTTGCAAAACCTCGTTGGTTATGTGCGCGCACAAGGCGTGCTAACGCTCCTAGCAGTAGCCACATCCCTGTGTGTGCGTACGCATAAGACTGTGCATGTGCACAGGTTCAAAAATCTACAGGGTGTGCGTGTGCACAGGGTTGTGCGTGCGCACCCAAACCAGAAATCACAAATTCAGCAGAATTCACAGAATTCAGATTTCAGGCCCCAACTTTCAACGATCATATCTCCTTCCACAAAATTCAGATTTCCACCAAATTTAAATCATTTTAAAGCTTGTGACATTATCTTTCATTTGATATAAAAAGCATCAAATTCCAAAAAACAATAGCTTAAGATATGATCCGTTGAAGTTCATCAAAAATTCATTTTTACCAAAGTTCATAAACTTCCAAATTTCCAAAACATACACTTCCAAATTCATTCAAAACCAACCAAAACTAAACCATTAAACATCAAGCATTTCCAAACTCTCATTCAATCCTCTACCCACCAATCCTTCCATATTTAACCAAATCTCAATTCAATAAATTCAACTCATAATCAACATTTCATATCTCAATTTCCAAACAAATATTCAATTTCACCAACCACTACACACACACACACACACATACATGTCCATACCACAAGCCAAATCATGCTCACCAACAAGAGCCTCAACTTTACCAACAGGTAATGAAGGTTGTAGAAGGCTTAGAGAAGGGGGTTGAATCTATGACCTTTTATGTTACTGAATTAACCCTTTAAAACAAACTTTCAATTCTGATTGTGTTTGAACTCAGCAGCGAAAGTTTATGATTTAATTTTGTTTTGTCTCATGAATATCAGAAAACAGAACAGAGCAGAGAAGAGAGAAGCTGACACCATCATGTATCCTTGTTCGGTTGCCCTTGTGCAATGCAACCTACGTACAGTCTCCACCACAACAGTGGTGAAATTTTCACTATAGTTAAAGTATTACATACACCAATTCCACATGATTGACACAATCCTTTCACACTCAAGTTCTAACCTAACTTGACATTGGCTATGCTAATACCTAACTCTTCACTCTTAGTGCTCACCCAACTAAGAAAGGGGTACCTCACTGGTACAAGATACAAGACACAGACTTACCTAAAGAAATCTGAAAATAACTCTAGGCTTTTCTCTCAAGTGTATCACTCAGCCTCTTTCAACTCATTGGCTTTTACTTGAGCTCTCTCAATATGCTTTTTCACTCAAGAAATTACAGAAAGATAAACATTGGAAAGTAAATTACAATATGTAAAACATGAAGGAGATTGACTTCATCAACAGCCTCTTTGCTATGTGATAAACCAGATTTGCTAGCCTCTGATTCAGTTCTTCATTCTGGTGGAATGCTCCTTTGACTAGAAAACACTGTCCAGTTAGATAAACTTCTTCAAAGAACACTTATCAGAACAAAATCTCAATACACTGGTTATCTCTCCTTGCTTCTGAATGAACAAAAATCTTCTTTTATTTCCTTGCATGTTGCTGGGTTACTCTCCCTAGGTCAACTTCTTGAGCCTTGTGCTTCACCAACCTACTATCTCACTTTTTCCCATTAATCCTCAGAGTAGAAACTTTGGTTCTGACCTTCTCTTGTTGACTGAAAGCCATAGAAAAGCAGAAAACAGATATCCTCAATATGGTAAACCCAGATCTTGGCCATTGAGAAGCTACTTGGTCCCCAAGACTCACTTGAGACCGTAGATGTACAGCAGTGAAGAACAGACAACATCTTTCCCATGTATCCTAATATGGAGTGGCAGAGAGTTGAAGATGAAGAGAAGAAAATGAGATGCATGTAGAAGGAAATAAAATCACCTTTAACTTCTGACCTCTTCTTAATACAAATTTATGTGGGTGATTAAACTTCTACCATTTGCTTAACCTTCTCTTTCTTGCTTCTTTGGTGTATAGCTTAGGGAAGAAGCTCTCTCTTTCTTTTTCTAAGTTCTGACCAAGAGGGAAAAAGTGTACGTTGCTTTTGGTGAAAGCACATGGGAGGGATTTACTTTGCTAATGGGTTTGGATTGGATCAAATCATTTGGCAACCTGTTTGATTTCTTTGTCTCAGCTAGTTTCAAATGTTTGAATCCTTTTGGGCTTGTTTAATGATTTTAAGCCCACCATATTTGTTTCTTATTTTCCATCCTCTTGGGCTACTGCAATAATAAGTTTTGGCCTGTAATATTCAATAAATAATCAGCAACATATAATCATAAACAATCAACACTAATTATTTACTTTGTCCAATAAAATAATATTTATCATCATTAATTAATTTAGTTAATTTCTTAACTAAACAAGTAAGCATATCAAGCCACTTTACTTACAAACATTACATGCTTTACTAACAATTAGCACCACCCACAATCATTCAACCATTACTCATATATTCAACTCAATCCAAATCATCCAACAACTACATCAACATTTCAAAATCCTATCCTAGGGTCATTAGCTTACGTTTTCACAACCACATTACATTTTAGATACAAAAATCTAAAACCATACCTTGGCCGATTCTCCTTCAACCCAGAACACTTCCAAATTCAACCTTCAAGGTCCCAAAACTTCACCAACAAAATTTCAAGCTTATTGCTCCATTCCAAAGCTTTCCAAGTGTTTAGCTTAGGGTTGAGAATCTTACCTTATCTAAGGGTCAAGGAGGCAAGACTAAGCCTTCTCTTTAGGTTAATTGGATCCTATAACATCAAAACTAAAAAATCTCAACACTTTTTATCCAAAATTTTCGAAATTAAGGGCTGGATATTCGAAGATGAAATTACGGCTTGCCTCAAGAATAAAGTTGTGAGTTTTGTAGAGCTCGATGCCGCAGTCATGTGGCCGCAAACGGTGCGTCAATCGGAACTCCGGATCAAAAGTTATGATCAATTGAAGTTGGAAGCAAATGAGGGCAAAGGTTTGAGTTTCCCCTTCCCCTTTCTCAGCGTGTGTGTGTTGTTTGAGGGGAGAGAGAGTGCTAAGCTCTCTAATAAAAAGGAGGCTTGGCTGGGCCTTGGGCCCAATCTTGGGCCGATTTCTTTAAAATTTGTGTCAAAATTTTTGTTTTAATTTTCTCTATCATATTAAACAATAAAAATCTCATGTTTTTATTCTCTAGAATATATTTTAGTTTATGGATTAATTAGCCATTAATTAACCGAGTTTTACATCCTGCAAGAATTTATATACACGTATTGAAGGATGTTGGTGTTTGGATCATTTCGAAGATCGTGCTGCTTCATTCACATCCTTGCTGTCCAGATCAAGCACAGATGCTCAAATAGCACAGGGAACATGTCCGTGCGTCGTACAATAGAGAATAACGAGAAAGCCAGTATCAGACCTAACAAAACTTTCCAATCATTTGTTACAGCAGCCAGGGGTCACTGCAAGTTATATTTTATCAAAAAAGACATGAGGAATTACATCACTAGAGAAGTGCAGAATATTTTGGAACAAGAGGATGCAAAAGAATTCGGGAAATACTTATTAAGAATGAAATAGAAGAATCAGAATTTCTTTTTCAAGCTCGAACTCGAGGACGATTAGTCCATTAAGCTTGCTTTTTGGGCGGATGCAAGGAGCAGAGCTGCCTGTGAGTATTTCGAAGATATTATTTCATTTGACACCACCTACAATACAAACAGGTAATATGCTGTTCTGGTTTATGATGCTGAATTAATGTTGTTTTATGAATCTGCTGCAGAGGTGTATATTGGAAGTTTTTGGGTGTATACGATCATTATTTGGGTGTATTTTGTTGATTTTAATTTTGTTTTGCCGTAATCAGGTATAATTTGGTTTATGGTTCTTTTGTCGAGGTGAATCACCATGGCCAGTCAATATTTCTTGGATGTGCTTTGATGAAAAACAAAGATATTGAATTATTCAAATGGTTATTTCAATGTTGGCTTCGTTGCATGGGAGGAAATGCTCCAAAAGGGATTCTCGCCGATCAATGTGCATCGATGCAAAGGGCTATTGAGGCTTGTATGCCCACAACAATTCACCGTTGGTGTATTTGGCACATCATGAAGAAGATTCTAAGCAAATTAAACGGCTACAAGGGACACATAAAAATCGAACAAGAAATGAGCCATGTTGTTTGGAACTCTCATACCAAAGAATCATTTAATAGGAATTGGGGATGATTTTCTGCTGAAGTATGGTCTTGTGGACAACAAGTGACTTTCTGTAATGACGTTTAAAATCTGCAGCAGAGGTGTAAATTGCATATTTTTTGGTATATTTTAGTCTGATTTGGGTGTATTTTACAGATCTTTATGAAGACCGTCATATATGGGTTCCAATTTTTCTGGATCACCACTTCTGGGCTGGGATGAGAAGCACACAAAGGAGCGAGAGCATGCATTCATTTTTTAACAAGTTCATTACCCGGAGCAGCTCACTTATCCAATTTGTCAAACAATATGATAATTGCCTCGGAAGTAGGGAGCAAATAGAGAGAGAATCGGATGCTACAGATTTTCACACGGTCATACCGTGTGCAACAAAATCCTCCATAGAAGCTCAGTTTCAACATGTGTACACTCACCAAAAGTTTAGGGAAGTCCAAGTATAATTCAGAGGGAAGGTGAATTGCATCACAAGATTAACGAACTCCGCTCTAGATTGTTCAGTATACGAAGTTGGAGAACAAGTTTCCAGCTCAATATTCAACAAGTTTGCGGTTACTTACGACTCAGTAGTAGCCCAAGTGAAATGCCAGTGCTTATTATTCGAGTCAAGAGGGATATTGTGACGTCACGCCCTAAGCGTGTTAAGCTTTGAACGAGTAACCCAAGTGTCACGGAGATATATATTGGAACGATGGAGCAAGAAGGTAAACATGCAACACACACATCACGAGCAGCCACGACGAGCTACTGTTAGAGCCAAAAAGCAAGAAGTTTGACGAATTGGTGTTTCATTTGTAAAATAAATACGAATTTACATCAGAATCCAAGAAGCTGACTGCCATTCTGTACCGTGTGTACGATAAGGTCATGGTTGAGATGGAAGAACTGAAAGTCAAAAGGAAGGGGACATGTTCATTATCTCACGAAGATGCTAACTTGAAATCCGTTAACGAGCTTCAAAGCCCTCCAAGGGTTCGAACAAGAGGTCGTCCAAAAAATAGGCTAGGTTCAAAGTTGGACAAATAGATTGTAAATGCCTCAAAGAAGAAGAAAATAAAATCCCTAAGCGAGGTAAAAGTGATGTTCTTTAAATAGGTGGTAATTGAGATTAATTATTTTGTTAATATTTTTGCTAATATGTGAGTTTATTATTTCTAGTTAAACCTTTTTGATGCTGCATTAGTGGTCTAAGCAAATTCCAGCCAATATCATGGACATGTTATGAATTATTAGTTCAGGGATCTAGCAGCAGCGGATAGGTTTTTGGGTGTATAGTTACAGGATATTGGTGTAACGCTTAGCTTTTTGGGTGTATTTCTGAATATTTTTGTGTTTGACATTTTAATTTTATATTTTCAGATGCTGCTGTTTATGTTAGAAATTAGTGTTCTGTTTAGTTTTTAGGCTTTAGGCTTTAGGCTTTAGGATTTTAGGGTTTAGGGTTTTAGGGTTTAGGGTTTAGGGGTTTAGTGTTTAGGGTTGAGGGGTTTAGGGTTTAGGGTATATGTTTTAGGGTTTTAGGGTTTAGGGTTTATGGTTTTAGGGTTTAGGGGTTTGAGTTTATGGTTTTATGGTTTTAGGGTTTAGGGGTTTAGGGTATATATTTGGGTGCATAATTAAGGTTTAGGATTTAGGGTTATGGTTTAGGATTTTTGGGTTTAGGGGTTAGGGTTTAGGGTTTTAGGGTTTAGGGGTTTAGGATTTAGGGGTTTAAGGGTTTAAGGTTTTAGGGTTTAGGATTTAGGGTTTAGGTTTTAGAATTTTAGGGTTTAGGGTTTTAGGGTATATATTTGGGTGCAAAATTAAGGTTTAGGATTTAGGATTTTAGGGTTTAGGGGTTAGGGGTTTAGGGTTTAAGGTTTAGGGTTTAGGGTTTTAGGTTTTAGGTTTTAGGGTATATATTTGGGTGCATAATTAAGGTTTAGGGTTTAGGGTTAGGGTTTAGGGTTTAGGGGTTTAGGGTTTAGGGGTTTAGGATTTAGGTTTTAGGGTTTAGGGTTTTAGCGTATATCATTACAAGAAAAAAAGACCTATGACCACGCTTTTTTTTGTCACGCTTTAAAAGTGTGGCCAAAAGTGGTCAATGGCCACACTTTTGTGAGGGTGGTGATTGAATAGAGATTTAGCCATGTTTTTTCTAGCCACGCTTCAATAGCATGGTGAAAAGGGTCAATGGCCACGCTTTTGTAACGGTGGCAATTGATTAGAGATATGGCCACATTTTTTTCTGCCACGCTTTAAAAGAGTGGCCATAGAGAGAAACAGGGATGTTTTGAAAGCGTTGCAATAGAGCTTCATTACAGTAACATTTATAAAGCGTGACCATATCCTAGTACTCTTTTGGCACGCTTTCAAGGCGTGGCCAAAAGGTTTTT
>NC_029788.2:19590840-19609978 GCF_000816755.2 Arachis ipaensis
AATAACCCCTGAATCCTAATAACCCTAATAACCCAAACCCAAAAGCTTCGATTGGGACTCTTTCACTCAACTCTTACCGTCACTCTCATCAATGGCAACCCTGGAAGAGCTTAAATCCCCGCCGTCACCAGCACCGCCCTCGCTGCGCCGTTAGCCTCCCCTCTGCCTGGTCTCCTCGTCGCCTCTACCCTAGAATCCAATAGCGTCAGCGTCATTAGTCTCTTACCGTCTCCTCGTCGTTTACGCCATTAGCCTCTCTCTGCATCGTCGTCCCCATTACGCACTAGCATCGTCGTTTCACCGCTCTCCTGCCATCGTCCTGCTCTGGCCACCATGCCCTAACCCTCTCCTGCCATCATGTTTGCGTCGCTGTTTCTGCTTTGCTCCTTCGTCCCTACTGGTGCCTTCGTCTCTACCATTCCCTACTCAGTTTTCTCTGCCATTGGTCACTGATTCTGCTGGTATGTTGTTAAGGTAAAGATTTTCTCCTTCATTTTCTGTTATCGTTATTATTTAAAAAAAAATGAATGCGGAATATGCTGAAAAAATCGGCATGTTATCTTGATGAATATGAAATATTTTGCAAGAATTAACATCTTTTTGTTTGAAGTCTAACCCCTTCTATTTTGATTTTTTTACTAGGTTCTTCTATAGCTAGATCTGTTTCTCAATGAACTCACCATCATGTTCGAGCGCAGCACCGAGACGGGCTCTGTTTGGGTTACACTTAAACGATGTGTGTATGTGTGTGTTAGTGTTGGCTTCTTGGTTGATCAAATGTTTTTGGTTTTATATTTCTGCAAACGGAATTTAGTTCATTATGCCTCCTTTTCATGTTCTTGGTGTGCCTTTAGCATCCCTGAAGTCTAAAGCTGTGAGGAATAAAATGGCCGCAGCTGGTGAAGCGATTGACATAAATGCCTTATTTGTTTCACCTTTGGGAAGAAGACAATTTCTACATCAGTACGTATCTCTTGTATATACTGAACTCGTCATTTTGGTTTCTCAGTTTGCTTTCAGAACCTTCATGCTTGGTGATGCAAGTTTCAAGTAGTGTAAACTTAGATTATCCTTTGAGTAGTTGTAGGCATAAAACTGCTCTAATCCCTTGGTGTGTTATTCTTCGATCCCATTCATAATGATTGAGTGCTCTTGGTTAGAGTAGATTAATCACCAAAAAGATATAAAGTGAAAGAGAGAATGACATAGAAGTAGAATCTCAAACTAATTCTCAATAAAGAAAAAGTAGAGATAAAAAATCAATCTAAACCACTTCAATTGTATATTTTTTTTGCAACAATATAAATTGCTACGGTTATTTAAATAAGTGCAGCTGCTCTGCTGGCCATGCCGGGAAACCTGCAGTTAGATGGACTGAGGTTCACACATTTTCTTAGCTGATGAATTTTTGTTTCTGATATCGTTTCTTTCTTTATTAATCCTTTATTTTTGGGAAGATTTCAGATACAAAGATGGTTTGAGGATAGGCTCCAAGACTTACTAGATGACCCTAATAATGAATTGATGATTCTCAAAGACCCTGAATGTAATAAGGAAGGTGAGCTCTCTTGAATGCATAAGGTTCTTAGCGTAGCTTGTGCTTGTGCTTTGCTCGAGCAGTGCTTGCCACTGCTGCTTAAGTATGCTGTAGCCAATGTAGTTTCTGTTAAGATATTTTATTTTTACTATTTTATTGCTTTAAAATGTCTCATAAAAACTGAAATTTGGTTATTTGCAGTGGAAATGGATTGTGACTTAAAGCAAACTTTAACTAAAATGTTAGTGATTTGAACACTGGATTTCTTTGCTTTAGGGAAGACTTTGTCTGATAATTATGTCCAGCCTGAAGTTTATGACTATTCCAAAAACCCAAAGAAAATGTCTCACGTGAAACTTTGCAGATCTCAGAACAAAAAATGGTGTTAATGAGTTTTTTCAGCCAGTATACTTTCATGGCTTCCCCCCCTCCTTTTTTCAGTGTCAAGGTTAGGCAATGCATGTGTTGTTTTGGATTAATAAAAGAGCAGCAGGTTTGTATTTGGTAGTTTTCTATGTTATTGGTAATTCTAAGCTCTTTCTTTTTTCCTTCCTAATTTTTAGCCAACTTTGGGGCAGATAGTTAGACAGAAATTAAGTAAAGGAAGAAAGGTAATTATATACTCCCTCTGATGTTCTTCTGTGAATTGATCTGTGTTTCATGCAGTTTTTTCTTGCTATGGTCTTCTAGAAATTAGTGTCTCCTTTGATGGTAAAAGATTTCTATCTGGAGTGAACTGTTAACAATCCAATTAGTAAGTAAAAATTCATCAATTTAATGTATTATAAATTAAATTGATAGAAGAGATTAAGGTGTAAATGAAACCATTAAATCAAGGCTATTTAATGGTCTACTTTCAGGTTTAAGCTCAGTAGATTTTATATGTTACTTTTTTTTCTGGTCTATATTGATAGACGGTGCAGATACTTGTATTCTTTTTCTCGTGAAAACTTGAATAAGTTGTTTGCATTCATATCTTTGTGCAACATAAGTAGTGAAAAAACGGAATTAAGATGTTTGATGACGTGGGGAACATGTCTTACAAGTTTGAGTTGTTACATGTGGTTTTGATCAATGTTTACTGACTTTTATGGCCACTATCATATGTTGCAAATTTACTAACTTCCAACTTTATCAAACTAATTTATAAACTGAATGATTCAGAACTAAGATATGTATATCTGCTTGAGGCAAAAACTTCTAGACGAGGATTCAATGCTTGAGGGTCGTTGTTGTTAGTTGTTTGTGAGACATTTCTCTCTGACTCTTTTTGTCAAGTATATCATTTTTATCTAGAGGCAACTAGTTAGATTTACATAATTGATTCCTTTTACAATGCTAAGATTCTAAGGAACACAAAAACCTTGTTATTGTATATATTGTCTTGCTGGATTCTGAGAGAAATAATGCTACTCATAAAAGAAATGAAAAAAAAGTAAGCCGAAATTTATCACTGACTTGAATAAGGGTTGCCTTTCTGTAGATGTTGACAGGCTTATGCATTCAGTGTTGCCTCCTGATAATGGTATTGGGGAAGTTGGTCAGGACTTTGCTTTAGCCCAAGTCAATGGTCTATGGTGAGCTATTTCCTTAGTCAAATGTGTAGAGATCAAGACTAATATTTTGCTTTCTTGTGATCAAAATCTCTTGTTGATTATCACTGTTGATGTTATTAAACTAGTGTGTAGAGTTAATATGATTTTTCTGTTGGTTATGATCTGTGATATTTGTGCTGTTTTCCATGTAGCTGTTGCACGTAGCTTTTGCAAAGCAATCTATATCTATGACCAGGACATACATGTTTGTACGTTACGATCATAAGGATTTTGTACAGTACTTCAACACTTTTATCTTAAATTTTTATGGAAATAGGAATAAGTATCTGCCATTAAGAGGGCTAGAGGAAGGAGGAACAACAAAGGATTTAGGATTTAAGTTGTATTGTTTCTGTATTTTTCTTCAATTTTTAGTTTGGAATTTGAACTCGAGATTTATTTTGTATTTGAGTATTAGTTTTTTAATGTATAAAACAATTATAGCAAAAATTATATGTCACTAATTGTTGTTTGATTTGTCTTGTAATAAAAATTTTATACTATATTTGTAGGTTTGGTAATAAAAAAGGACTGAAAATTTATATTTTGCAAGCGGTGAAGGTAAAAATAAGAAAAAGGATTTTTTTTTAAAAATTTTATAAGGCTGTCGCCACGCTTTTAAAGCGTGGCAGTATCTCGCTGTCGCCACGCTTAAAAAGCATGGCCATATCTCTCTCTATTGCCACGCTTTGAAAGCGTGGCCATAACTTTCTGTCGTCACACTTTAAAACCGTGGCCATATCTCCGACATACGACCATACTTTTAAGGGTGGCCATTTGTAAAAAGTGTGTCAAAAAAAGCATGGCGATAGAGCAATAGCCACGCTTGCAGCCGTGACCCTTTCAAAAGCGTGGCGGTAGTTCAAAAAGCGTGGCGAAAAGCTATCGCAACGCTTTTTTTAGCTTTTCGCCACATTTTAAAAGTGTGACAATAGAACTGTTTTCTTGTAGTGTATATTTGGGTGTATACAGGTTATATTTGGGTGAATAATGATGAGCGGATAATTTATACGCTTTTTGGCATTGTTTTTAGTATGTTTTTAGTAGAATCTAGTTACTTTTAGGGATGTTTTCATTAGTTTTTATGTTAAATTCACATTTCTGGACTTTACTATGAGTTTGTGTGTTTTTCTGTGATTTCAGGTATTTTCTGGCTGAAATTGAGGGACTTGAGCAAAAATCAGATTCAGAGGTTGAAGAAGGACTGCTGATGTTGTTGGATTCTGACCTCCCTGCACTCAAAGTGGATTTTCTGGAGCTACAAAACTCAAAATGGCGCACTTCCAATTGCGTTGGAAATTAGACATCCAGGACTTTCCAGCAATGTATAATAGTCCATACTTTGACTGAGTTTAGATGACGTAAAAGGGTGTTGAACGCCAGTTCTACGCTGCTGTCTGGAGTTAAACGCCAGAAATACGTCACAAACCAGAGTTGAACGCCAAAAATACGTTACAACCTGGCGTTCAACTCCAGAAAGAGCCTCTGCACGTGTAACATTCAAGCTCAGCCCAAGCACACACCAAGTGGGCCCCAGAAGTGGATTTATGCATCAATTACTTACTTCTGTAAACCCTAGTAACTAGTTTAGTATAAATAGGACTTTTTACTATTGTATTAGACATCTGATGATCTTCGGATCATCTTTTGATCATTTTTAGATCTCTAGATCTCCATGGGAGGCTGGCCACTCGGCCATGCCTGAACCTTTCACTTATGTAGTTTCAAACGGTAGAGTTTCTGCACTCCATAGATTAAGGTGTGGAGCTCTGCTGTTCCTCAAAGATTAATGCAAAGTACTACTGTTTTTTTATTCAATTTAACTTATTCCGCTTCTAAGATATTCATTCGCACTTCAACCTGAATGTGATGAACGTGACAATCATCATCATTCCCCCACGAACGCGTGCCTGACAACCACTTCCGTTCCACCTTAGATTGAATGAGTATCTCTTGGATCTTTTAATCAGAATCTTCGTGGCATAAGCTAGATTGATGGCGGCATTCATGAGAGTCCGGAAAGTCTAAACCTTGTCTGTGGTATTCTGAGTAGGACTCTGGGATTGAATGACTGTGACGAACTTCAGACTCGCGAGTGCTGGGCGTATTGACAGACGCAAAAGGACGGTGAATCCTATTCCAGTATGATCGAGAACCTCAGATGATTAGCCGTGCTGTGACAGAGCATTTGGACCATTTTCACAAGAGGATGGGATGCAGCCATTGACAAGGGTGATGCCTCCAGACGATTAGCCATGCAGTGACAGCGCATCGGACCATTTCCCAGAGAGGATAAAAAGTAGCCATTGACAACGTAAGGTTTATTACTTGGATGACCCAGTGCACTTGCTGGTTAGTTGTATCGAAGTTGTGAATGGAAAACGATTTATTAAGACGTGCGTACAGAGTTTCTGGCGCCGTTGCCTGAGATCACAATTTCGTGCACCAAGTTTTTGGTGCTGTTGCCTGGGATTGTTTGAGTTTGGACAACTGACGGTTCATCTTGTTGCTCAGATTAGGTAATTTTCTTTTTGTTTTATTTTCAAAAAATTTTCAAAAAAATTTCAAAAATTTCTCCTTTGTTTTCGAAAAAAAAGTTTAAAATAAATCTTTTCAAAAATATATTTTTCTTCAGAATTTTTAAGAATGAATTCTAATGTTTCATGAAGCATGTTGAAGCCTGGCTGGCTATAAAATCATGTCTAAATTCTTTTGGACTGAGGTTTTGGCCTAAAATTGAATGAATTACTCGCATATTCATGCTAAAGCTTGGCTGGCTATTAAGCCATGCCTAACCCTTTGATTGGAGCTTTAGTTTAAAGAGCATAAGATTCCTGGAATTCATATTAAAAATTTTGAAATCCTTATTTTTCTTTTTCAAATGATTTTCGAAAAAATTAAAAGAAAATACAAAAAAAAAAAAAATAAAAAAGTCATAAAAATCAAAAATATTTCATGTTTCTTGTTTGAGTCTTGAGTCACATTGAAAGTTTGGTGTCAATTGCATACTCACCTTGCATTTTTCAAAAATTCATGCATTCATGGTGTTCTTCATGATCTTCAAGTTGTTCTTGGTAAGTCTTCTTGTTTGATCTTGATGTTTTCTTGTTTTGTGTCTTTTCTTATTTTTCATGTGCATTCTTGCATTCATAGTGTCTGAACATGAAAGATTTCTAAGTTTGGTGTCTTGCATGTTTTATTTGCATAAAAAAATTTCAAAAATGTGTTCTTGATGTTTATCATGATCTTCATAGTATTCTTGGTGTTCATCTTGACATTCATGGCATTCTTGCATGCATTCATTGTTTTGATCTAAAATTTCCATGCATTGAGCATTTTTAGTGTTTTTCTCTCTCATCATTAAAAATTCAAAAATAAAAAAAAATATCTTTCCCTTTTTCACTCATAAATTTCGAAAATTTGAGTTGACTTTTTCAAAATTTTAAAAAAATCTAGTTGTTTTCATGAGTCAAATCAAATTTTCAATTTGAAAATCTTATCTTTTTCAAAATCTTTTTCAAAAATCAAATCTTTTTCAATTTTCTTAGTTATTTTCGAAAATTTTAAAAATATTTTTCAAAAATCTTTTTCTTATTTTTATCACATAATTTTCGAAAATAACATCATTAATTAATGTTTTGATTCAAAAATTTCAAGTTTGTTACTTACTTGTTTAGAAAGATTCAAACTTTAAGTTCTAGAATCATATTTTGTGATTTCTTGTGAATCAAGTTATTAATTGTGATTTAAAAAAAAAATCAAATCTTTTTCAAAACTAATTTCAATCATATCTTTGCAAAAATATCTTTCTATCTTATCTTTTTCAAAATCATATCTTTTTCAAAAATTTGATTTTAAAATATCTTTCCTAACTTCTTATCTTCTTATCTTTTCAAAATTGATTTTCAAATTTGTTTCAACTAACTAACTAACTTTTTGTTTGTTTCTTATCTTTTTCAAAACTACCTAACTAACTCCCTCTCTCTTTAATTTTCAAAAATATCTTCCCTCTTTTTCAAAATTTCTTTTTAATTAACTAATTATTTTAATTTTTGATTTTAATTTTTGAAAAATTACTAACCTTTTTCAAAAACTATTTTCGAAAATCACTAACTCTTTTTCAAAAATAATTTTCGAAAATTCTCCTTCTCTCTCATCTCCTTCTACTATTTTCTCCTTCTATTTCGAACAGGAAGAGGAGATGGCAGCCGAAAATAATAATAATGCAAAGAGGATGCTTGGTGACTTTACTGCACCTAATTCCAATTTACATGGAAGAAGCATCTCCATTCCTACCATTGGAGCAAACAATTTTGAGCTGAAACCTCAATTAGTTTCTCTGATGCAGCAGAACTGCAAGTTCCATGGACTTCCATCTGAAGATCCTTTTCGGTTCTTAACTGAATTCTTGCAGATATGTGATACTGTTAAGACTAATGGAGTAGATCCTGAAGTCTACAGGCTCATGCTTTTCCCTTTTGCTGTAAGAGATAGAGCTAGAGTGTGGTTGGACTCTCAACCTAAAGATAGCCTGAACTCTTGGGATAAGCTGGTCAAGGCTTTCTTAGCCAAGTTCTTTCCTCCTCAAAAGCTGAGTAAGCTTAGAGTGGATGTTCAGACCTTCAGACAGAAAGAAGGTGAATCCCTCTATGAAGCTTGGGAGAGATACAAAGGACTGACCAAAAAGTGTCCTTCTCACATGCTTTCAGAATGGACCATCCTGGACATATTCTATGATGGTCTGTCTGAATTAGCTAAAATGTCATTGGATACCTCTGCAGGTGGATCCATTCACTTAAAAAAAATGCCTGCAGAAGCTCAAGAACTCATTGACATGGTTGCTAATAACCAGTTCCTGTACACTTCTGAGAGGAATCCTGTGAGTAATGGGTCGCCTATGAAGAAGGGAGTTCTTGAAATTGATACTCTGAATGCCATATTGGCTCAAAATAAAATATTGACTCAGCAAGTCAATATGATTTCTCAGAGTCTGAATGGAATGCAAGCTGCATCCAACAGTACTCAAGAGGCATCTTCTGAAGAAGAAGCTTATGATCCTGAAAACCCTGCAATAGCAGAGGTAAATTACTTGGGTGAACCTTATGGAAACACCTATAATCCATCATGGAGAAATCATCCAAATCTCTCATGGAAGGATCAAAGGCCTCAACAAGGCTTTAATAATGGTGGAAGAAACAGGTTTAGCAATAGTAAACCTTTTCCATCATCCACTCAACAACAGGCAGAGAACTCTGAAGAAAATACCTCTAATTTAGCAAACTTAGTCTCTGCTCTATCTAAGGCCACTGTAAGTTTCATGAATGAAACAAGGTCTTCCATTAAAAATTTGGAGGCACAAGTGGGCCAGCTGAGTAAAAGGATCACTGAAATCCCTCCTAGTACTCTCCCAAGCAATACAGAAGAAAATCCAAAAGGAGAGTGCAAGGCCATTGAATTAATCACCATGGCCGAACCTGTAAAGGAAGGAGAGGACGTGAATCCCAAGGAGGAAGACCTCCTGGGACGTCCAGTGATCAATAAGGAGCTTCCCTTTGAGGAACCAAAGGAATCTGAGACTCATCTAGAGACCATAGAGATTCCATTGAACCTCCTTATGCCCTTCATGAGCTCTGATGAGTATTCCTCTTCTGAAGAGAATGAGGATGTTACTGAAGAGCAAGTTACCAAGTACCTTGGTGCAATCATGAAGCTGAATGCCAAATTATTTGGTATTGAGACTTGGGAAGATGAACCTCCCTTGTGCACCAATGAACTAAGTGATCTGGATCAACTGAGATTGCCTCAGAAGAAACAGGATCCTGGAAAGTTCCTAGTACCTTGTACCATAGGCACCATGATCTTTGAAAAGGCTCTGTGTGACCTTGGTTCAGGGATAAACCTCATGCCCCTCTCTGTAATAGAGAAACTGGGAATCTATGGGGTACAAGCTGCTAAAATCTCATTAGAGATGGCAGACAATTCGAGAAAACAGGCTTATGGACAAGTAGAGGACGTGTTAGTAAAGGTTGAAGGCCTTTACATCCCTGCTGATTTCATAGTCTTGGATACTGGGAAGAATGAGGATGAATTCATCATCCTTGGAAGACCCTTCCTAGCCATAGCAAGAGCTGTGATTGATGTTGACAGAGGTGAATTAGTCCTTCAATTGAATGGGGACTCCTTTGTGTTTACAACTCAAGGTTATCCCTCTGTAAACATGGAGAGGAAGCATAAAAAGCTTCTCTTAAAACAGAGTCAACCAGAGCCCCACAGTCAAACTCTAAGTTTGGTGTTGGGAGGCCACAACCAAACTCTAAGTTTGGTGTTGAACTCCCATATCCAAACTCTAAGTTTGGTGTTGGGGAGTCTCAACAATGCTCTGAACATCTGTGAGGTTCCATGAGAGCCCACTGTCAAGCTATTGACATTAAAGAAGCGCTTGTTGGGAGGCAACCCAATTTTTATCTATCTAATTTTAGTGTTTTTCATGTTTTATTAGGTTCATGATCATGTGGAGTCACAAAATAAATATAAAAATTGAAAACGAAATCAAAAACAGCAGAAGAAAAATCATACCCTGGAGGAAGACCTTACTGGCATTTAAACGCCAGTAAGAAGCATCTGGCTGACGTTCAACGCCAAAACAGAGCATGGTTCTGGCGCTGAACGCCCAAAATGGGCAGCATCTGGGCGTTTGAACGCCAGAATTGCACCATGGAGAAGAGCTGGCGCTGAACGCCCAGAACAAGCATGGTTCTGGCGTTCAACGCCAGAAATGGGCAACAAATGGGCGTTCAACGCCCAGAACAAGCACCAATCTGGCGCTGAACGCCCAGAGTTGTGTGCAAGGGCTATGGTGCAAGGAGATGCACGCCCCTACACTAGAAGGATCAACTTTAATCAAAGGTTGGACCAAGTCCTCATGGACATATGTGTGGCTGAAAAATCATAAAAATGATTCTTGAAGCAAGAAAAAGCAGCAAAGAACAAAGCTTGCAGAAAAAAAAAAGAAAAAAAAAGGAAAAAAATAGAAAAAGCAAAAGCAAGCAGAAAAAGCCAAAAGCACTTAAAACCAAGAGGCAAGAGCAAAAAGCCAATAACCCTTAAAACCAAAAGGCAAGGGTAAATAAAAAGGATCCCAAGGCTGGATAAAGTGAGATGCTAAAACTATTCAAGAGGCAAAAAACTACAAGTCCCGCTCATCTGATTGGAGCTATGTTTCATTGATAGTTTGGAATTTATATTATATTCTCTTCTTTTTATCCTATTTGATTTTCAGTTGCTTGGGGACAAGAAACAATATAAGTTTGGTGTTGTGATGAGCGGATAATTTATACGCTTTTTGGCATTGTTTTTAGTATGTTTTTAGTAGAATCTAGTTACTTTTAGGGATGTTTTCATTAGTTTTTATGTTAAATTCACATTTCTGGACTTTACTATGAGTTTGTGTGTTTTTCTGTGATTTCAGGTATTTTCTGGCTGAAATTGAGGGACTTGAGCAAAAATCAGATTCAGAGGTTGAAGAAGGACTGCTGATGCTGTTGGATTCTGACCTCCCTGCACTCAAAGTGGATTTTTCTGGAGCTACAGAACTCAAAATGGCGCGCTTCGAATTGCGTTGGAAAGTATACATTCAGGGCTTTCCAGTAATGTATAATAGTCCATACTTTGACCGAGTTTAGACGACGTAAAAGGGCATTGAACGCCAGTTCTATGCTGTTGTCTGGAGTTAAACGCCAAAAACACGTCACAAACCAGAGTTGAACGCCAGAAATACGTTACAACCTGGCGTTCAACTTCAGAAAGAGCCTCTGCACGTGTAACATTCAAGCTCAGCCCAAGCACACACCAAGTGGGTCCCGGAAGTGGATTTATGCATCAATTACTTACTTCTGTAAACCCTAGTAACTAGTTTAGTATAAATATGACTTTTTACTATTGTATTAGACATCTGATGATCTTCGGATCATCTTTTGATCATTTTTAGATCTCTAGACCTCCATGGGAGGCTGGCCACTCGGCCATGCCTGAACCTTTCACTTATGTATTTTCAAACGGTAGAGTTTTTGCACTCCATAGATTAAGGTGTGGAGCTCTGCTGTTCCTCAAAGATTAATGCAAAGTACTACTATTTTTCTATTCAATTCAACTTATTCCGCTTCTAAGATATTCATTCGCACTTCAACCTGAATGTGATGAATGTGACAATCATCATCATTCCCCCACGAACGCGTGCCTGACAACCACTTCCGTTCCACCTTAGATTGAATGAGTATCTCTTGGATCTCTTAATCAGAATCTTCGTGGCATAAGCTAGATTGATGGCGGCATTCATGAGAGTCCGGAAAGTCTAAACCTTGTCTGTGGTATTCCGATTAGGACTCTAGGATTGAATGACTGTGACGAACTTCAGACTCGCGAGTGCTGGGCGTAGTGACAGACGCAAAAGGAGGGTGAATCCTATTCCAGTATGATCGAGAACCTCAGATGTTCTCACCAATGATATACATAAGTGTTTCTATCCTTATTTTCTATCTATTTATTATTTATGTTCGAAAACTCCATAACTATTTTATATTCGCCTGACTGAGATTTACAAGGTGACCATAGCTTGCTTCATACCAACAATCTCCGTGGGATTGACCCTTACTCACGTAAGGTTTATTACTTGGACGACCCAGTGCACTTGCTGGTTAGTTGTATCGAAGTTGTGAATGGAAAACGATTTATTAAGATGTGCGTACAGAGTTTCTGGCGCCGTTGCCTGAGATCACAATTTCGTGCACCAAATAATTAAAGTAATTGGGCGTATTAGTTGGTTTAGTGTTTTCCTTTATTTTTTTTGTACCTGTAATTTACATCTTTTGAATACAGCACAGACAGTTTATTTATGCAAAGGAATTTTGTAATACAATTGCATTAAATATTCACAAAATTTACAAGTGTTCAAACTATTTCAAGACTAGATAACACTGAAATTAATCACTGTCACTGTCAATATCATATGAATCTACTTGACAGTATGGACTCAACAAAACTGCAGATGGCTTGGACAATTTCATTGCTTCACTTCCCTTGGTCGTTGTATCTCTGTCACGATTCATCTCATGAAAAAGAATTCGGGAAGCAAATTCAACTCTGAAGTGGTCCACCTCCACCTACAGTTTGAAAGAATATTCTTTTAACTAACTCTGTTAATTTAGAAAAGTAATAGACAGTTATATAGTTTAAAACACTATTACCTGAGTCCAATTGTCCCACTCATACTTCCCCTTTTTAACGTTTTGAGGCTGGATTATTTCAAGCCATTTCATTACATAAACAGCACAATCATAGCTAAAAACCAAAAATAATTTAGCAAATTAAAATAGGATAGCAAGAGAAAACATAATTTTCAGAGTGAAAGATTTGTACGGTGTTTGTTGGCCTGAAATGTCAATGTATGGAGGTTCAATTTCACGATCTTTTATCTTGAGATGTGCCCCCAGTATATAGCCTAATTCTCGAAATCACATACCCCTAAGAATAAAAAACAAAGCAATATATAAGAAGAAATAAATCTAATAAATGAATACACCAAAAGGATCACACTATCCACCTTACTTTGAATTGAAATACACCCAATTTTTAAAAAGCAAAAAACATAATCAACTTACAATAAATTTATTTAGCTTCATTCTGGGTTTGGAGGGACACTCTTTGTGATAGGGATCAAGTATATAAAATTTTTTTTTTCTTACGTCAGCCACCCATGTCCACCAATTCTCTAAATAGCAAACAGGTATAAAAATCTGAAGCATGTCCACATTGAACAGTGTTTTAGTTTAATTCGCACATAACCAAAGAATTGTGATAAGAAGTTTTAGAAATAAAAACTTACATATGGATGTGATGCTAATTTTGTCAGGTCCAAAAAGGGTATAAACATTGGGTAGTCTTCGACCTTAAATGGCTTTTTGGATTTTGACGGCAAGAACTCCCCACCTAGATGATTTCCAATGGCCATGTTCTGCAGCATTTGTGAAACACCAAAAAAAATCTTTTAATACACCCAAAAGATAACAAAATGTACCCAAATTTTATTACATTACACCTTACCACAATATTAGGCGGGAGACAGTAAATTTCTTCCTGGAATCTTTTAATATTTTTTTATTCAAGATCAGGCACATATACAATCTAGAAAAACAAAATAGCCAAATTAATTAAATCAATCAATATTGCAGTCATATGTCATAACATAATCATTAATCTTATTCTAATCTTACGTCAGCTTCGATATATGAAGTAGCTTTTAGAGATGCAAAGTGGACTCTTGACAACACCAATAGTTGTTGGGCATTGAGTGAGCAAATTGGATCATACTCATCAGTACTTCCATCCCCGTATGTCCTTATACGTGTGGCCTAGAAGTAGCAGTTTTCTTTCATTTCGGCCGACATTAAATTGCTCCTTGCAGGAGTTTCAAACTTGTCAAAAATCTGATCCACAGTCTGCTTTTCAATTGGGGGACTTTTTCCCTCTGCAAAATCTAGTGCTGTCGTTACTCCACTATTTGCAATTTTGTCCACTAGCTCATCTAATTCTTCTATTAGTACTCTGGTTTCCGGACTTTTTCCCACCTAAGGTTTTGGTTTTCCCTCTCCCTCTTGGGTTTGTGTTTCTTCTTGGCTTGAATTAGTCAATCCAAGGCTAAATGATGGCAACGGAGATTCTCTAGGTACATAGGATGTTGTCCAGGCCATCATCAATAGTGCAGCTAGGGGTGTTCAAAACCAATTCGGACCGAACTAAACCGATGAACTGAATCGAAATAACCGAAAACCGAATAAAGCGAAAATTGAAAAACTAAAAAAAATTTGTTTTGCTGTTTTTTGCGGTTCGATTCAGTTTTCGGTTTTGACCATAAAAACTCCAACCGAACCGAACCGAACCAATTTGGCAAAAACCCTAGAAAATACCAACCCCACCCCCAGGCCACCCCCCCAACGAGTGCTACTGCTGCGCGTCCCTAACCCCTAATCGAAACCTAACCTAGCTCTCTCTTCTTCAAATCTCGCCCTCTGCGCACTCAGCCACGGAGCCACCCACGTCCTTGAGTCTCGAGGCCAGTAGCACCCACGTTCCTCCCACCACCTCGAAGCCTTCCTCCCAAGTCCCAACGCCGAAGTCTTCCTCTTCGCGGATAGAGAAGAGATCTCCCACCGCCGGTGCACCACGAATACGAAGCCGTCGCACAACAGGCCAGCACAGTACCACGCCAGTGAAACGCCGCCACCCAGTAGCGTTTCTGGGTTCTGGCCACGATTAACAGTTCAACACAGCACCTCTCAATCTCCCACCCAGCCACCGATTCAAGTCAATATGGAGCCCGAGCCATCGATTTAGGTAATGTTTACCAATTGCTGTTTATTGATGCATTGTTGCTAATTGCTGTTTGTTAGGTAATGTTGGTAACTTGGTATTGATGAATTATTTTATTGTTGGTATTTTTGCTAGTTGTTGTTTATTATTCAGAGATGGAGCCCGAGCCACCGAATCAGGTATGTAATTTGACTGAAATTGTTGTTCTGTTTGTTGTTCATTTCCAATTGCTGTTCTGTTGAATTACTGAAACTGCTTCTGGTTTGTATTGTTGGTATTGTTGAATATGTGTTATCTAATAATATCTGAAAACTTTATCTGAAACTGCTTCTGGTTTATTATTATTATTAGTTTTTTTTTGGAAAAATAATATGAAATAAAAAATTACTTTTGAAGTGATTTAGTATGATTTATCAAGTGTTGGAGGTTCTGGATCTTGATAGGAAGAGATTGAAATCAGTATAGTAAGATAAATTTGAATAATGAGAAAATGGAAGCAGTTTTGAAGTATTAGATTACCTCCGTTATTGTATCTAATGATTTAGTATATGTCATGAGAAACTGGATATTATTGAATTACTTTTATTAAATTACTTTATTGTTGGTATTGTTGCTGGTTGTTGGTATTATTCTGTTTTTAATTTATTTGTTGTGTTTCTGCTATTTATTTTTTTTATCTATTGTGTTCCTTACGTCATGGCTTATTTAATCCATTTAGGATTGATTTCTTTGTGATTTCATGTCATATTAGATCTTTGTAACTATTTATGTACATCAGTTGCCATTTTAAAGTCCCTTACAATGTTAACAGCAGCAACCATCTGCTGTAAAGCTCCTCCATTGTCTGTTGTACGATGTCATTGCAATATTCTTACTTGATGACTAGAGAATGTGATCTCATCATACCACTGTGGTTTATAATACCGAAATTTTATTCACTGCCACATAAAATGCAGTGGCTATTCTTTTGTTCTTCTTTTTTATTACTCGCAGGTCTACTTAATTAAGACAATTAACAAAAGCAAAATGACTATATTTTTTTTTAATCATTGCACTTTGTTTTATTAAGCGATTTATGTTGCTTGTAAACTTCTGACATCATACTATGTAGGAGACAAACGCAGATGCACTGGATATGATAGTCGCTGCTTCTTTTTTTTTCTATTTCAAATTTTCTCATTTAAGATGAATTAGAGAAGAATATGCCATGTATTTCAAAATTTAAATCATGGAGTGTTTCAGAAGAGACATTTTATATCAATGTGCATTCTTTAGAGTGAAAAACCATAGCTCAATAATGTATTTATTCTTTTAATTTAATTTATTGTTTCTGCTATTTATTTATAGTAAGTTTAATGTATTTTGTTGGATCAAGACTTTGTTAGCTATTGTGTATTTGTGTTTGTCGATTTCAATGTTATGACTTTGTGAAATAGTATGATAGTATATTTTTTGAATTGATTGAAAAAATCGAATAAACCGAACCAAATCAAATCGATTTTAATTGGTTTGGTTTGGTTTGGATGGTCTCAATAAAAACCGAACCAAACCAAATCGTAGTTTAATTAGATGAATGGATCGGATGACTTTTCTCTCAAAATCCGAACCAAAACGCACCGCGAACACCCCTAAGTGCAGCAGCAGTGGCTTTAGGGGCTGGATCACTGCGTGTTGTCATATATCGTACTATAAGAATAAAAATAAATGAATGATATCGAAAACCAAGTTCTATTGTGCTGAACTTACATTTTAGATGGAGCTAGTGGCACAGTCGGCGTGCTTTCATCAACTTTCTGGGGTTGTGGAGTGCTGCAGGGCTAGAGAAAACGAATCAAATTATAAAAAAATCAACTACAACTCAATTTTCATGATATACACCCAAATAATAACTAAATAGACCCGAATATTTTTTCTCACCTCTCTGTTAGGGGGGATGGTTCAAATGGCGGCACAGGGCTTGCTGATGTTGTCTGGGATGAAGGCAGGCATAGTTGAATTGAAACTCTAAACAAGACAAAAATAATACATCAAGAAAACCCTTTAAAATAGATTATTAGAAGGTTGAAATTTAGTTGTAAAACTTACATATTAAGCGGTTCCAAATAAGAAAATAATGCGTCCAAATAATAACTAAATACACTCAGAAAGGCTTTTTTTTTGAGAACTTACGTAGTTGCAGATTTTTATTTTTTTTTCTGCCTTTTTTTCTTAAATAAAACATTAAAGGGCTCTTTGTTCTAAAAAATATATATATAGAATTAGAAGAATATGGTAAAAAAAGAATTTAAAAAATGGTATAAGAAAAAGAAATTACATGCAATTTGAAGATTTGTTTACACTGTTTTGATTCATCTGTTTTTAAAACAAAGGATCAGTCTCGGTTGCTAAGTTCACCTCCGGCATTCTAAGTATAAAATAAATATCATTCAGTAAAAATATTATTTAGTTAATATTTTTTATTATTTTCAAAAAATATATTTTTTTATTTACAAATGCACGTATCTTGTTTACAGTGTAAACGACGTTTACAGTGTAAACGAGATAAGAAAAGGTATTTATTTCAATAAATATTTTTTAAAAGATTTATTTCAATAATTATTATTCAGAACAAAATCAACTTGATCCTTATTTTAATTTATACAAAAGTTAACCCTTATCTAATAAAGAGAAATGATGATGAATTGATGGGATAACATTAACTTGGTATAATTTTTTCTATTAATGATGAGTAAATATCCTGGTCCTCGATCAAAGAATTATATGCCTTGGATCAGATAGTTGATAATATGGACATCACTTTCTATATATCTTGCATTTAATTACGTTGATTCATAATTAGTATCCATTAAATGCGAAGCTTTTTGATGTTATCTTAGGTACAGTATGTGGAGGCATTTATTTAGGGTGCATTCAAGAATAAAGTTTACATTGCTTTTTCATTTGTTGAGCTATATTTTAAGTATTTAATTATTTATGCAATAACTAAATTCCTTCGTGTATTGAAGACTTTTTTCATTAAAATTGATTATTATTTTTATACAATTCGAACTATTTATGACGTATTAGAGATTAAAATTTGATATTTATAAATAAAAAAGCAAAGTTTCTTGTTTTGATAAAACAAAAAAATCATAACCCCTTACTATAACTAAAAAAAAGAATATCAATATATCCAAAAAAATTGATTGATTTCGATTCGAAAGACTACAAATCTTGGCTAGCAAATTTTTATTTTTTTGGTGTTTTTGCAGTATTTTTTAGTCCAATAAATTAGATATTAATTTATTATAGATTTAATTTTTATTCAACAATTTAATGATAACAAATAAATTATTATAAATATTATTTATATATTAAAATTAATTACTAAAATTAATTATTAATGTATTTATACTATATATTATTTTATTTATTTTTAATGTGTATTTATATTTTAGGATAAAAAACACAAATAAACCAATGGAGGATAGTTATTACATGAATAAGCCAAATTGAAGATTCATTCACGAATGAGCCAAAGCATATTTATATGTAATTCGAACCTATTTGGTTCGAACTCCAATTGCATATAAATCGAACCTATTTGGTTCGAACTAGACATACATAATTCGAAACTAATTGGTTCGAATTACACACGAATTGGGCTATCACATAATTCGAACCTAATTGGTTCGAATTACTAAGAAATAAATGTGAATATGTTACGTGCATGGGATTGTAATTGAAATGAAACAAATTTAAAATGTTGTATAACTGAAAATTGGAATTAAATTAAAAATACACTTTATATATGCAACTTGAGGATTATTTAATTTTATTCTTAAATTTTATTTTATTTAACTTTATTTAATTTTAATTTTATTTTATTAGGATTTAATTTTCTTTAATTAAATTGAAATAAGGATAAAATTAACACAAAATAAGATGTTGAAAGTAAATCTAAACGAAATGAAATTTAACATTAAAAAATTAAGACAATTAAAGATATAAAGTATATTTTTCTCTTACAAAATTTGTAAACCAATTATTAAAAAAAAGTTAAAAAGGATTTGATTTTAGAAACATTTTTTAACAACGCAGAAAATTAAAACTAAACAGAGACTAATATATTAAAAAAAAAAACCTAATTTTTTATTACAATAAGTGATAAGTAAAGTACAAGTTATATTAGAAATCAGAAGAGTACACTAACTATAATTTAGAGAAGTTTAGAATTGGTCTTAAAGATATTTTTTATAAACTTTATATAATAAATAATTTTTCTGTATATGTTACAACATTTTAAATTTGTTTCATTTCAATTATAATTCCATGCACGTAACATATTCACACTTATTCCTTAGTAATTCAAACCAATTAGATTCGAATTATGTGATAGCCCAATTCATGTGTAATTCGAACTAATTAGGTTCGAATTATGTATGTCTAGTTCGAACCAAATAGGTTCGATCTATATGCAATTGGAGTTCGAACCAAATAGGTTTGAATTACATATAAGTATGCTTTGACTCATTCATGAATCAATCTTCAATTTGACTTATTCATATAATAACTATCCTCCATTGGTTTATTTGTGTTTTTTACCCAAAAAAATATATATATACAAAGCCAATATTATTAAACTGCACAAATTTTAGCCTAT
>NC_029788.2:19610147-19615898 GCF_000816755.2 Arachis ipaensis
TTTAATTTTATTCTTAAATTTTATTTTATTTAACTTTATTTAATTTTAATTTTATTTTATTAGGATTTAATTTTCTTTAATTAAATTGAAATAAGGATAAAATTAACACAAAATAAGATGTTGAAAGTAAATCTAAACGAAATGAAATTTAACATTAAAAAATTAAGACAATTAAAGATATAAAGTATATTTTTCTCTTACAAAATTTATAAACCAATTATTAAAAAAAAGTTAAAAAGGATTTGATTTTAGAAACATTTTTTAACAACGCAGAAAATTAAAACTAAACAGAGACTAATATATTTAAAAAAAAAAGCCTAATTTTTTATTACAATAAGTGATAAGTAAAGTACAAGTTATATTAGAAATCAGAAGAGTACACTAACTATAATTTAGAGAAGTTTATAATTGATCTTAAAGATATTTTTTATAAACTTTATATAATAAATAATTTTTTCGTATATATTACACCATTTTAAATTTGTTCCATTTCAATGAATATATAATTTATTACAAACATTTTTTAATGTCAATAAAAAATTTGATTTTTATCTTTTACGTGTATATTTCTTTAGCTAATTCCATGCACGTAACATATTCACACTTATTCCTTAGTAATTTGAACCAATTAGGTTCGAATTATGTGTGTCTAGTTCGAACCAAATAGGTTTGATTAATATGCAATTGGAGTTCGAACCAAATAAGTTCGAATTACATATAAGTATGCTTTGGCTCATTCGTGAATCAATCTTCAATTTGGCTTATTCATGTAATAACTATCCTCCATTGGTTTATTTGTGTTTTTTACCCTATATTTTAATATATTTCTAGCATGATTGATAAATTATTACGTACAAAAAATAAAATTCAGATTTTTAATATGGGCTGGGCTACACATACAAGCTTACAAGCTTACAAGTTGGCCCAGCCCAAACACAAGTCACGCGCATCAATACAGATTACATGGAGCGTCACTTCACGCACTCAACACAAACGGTTACGTATGGGAAACTCTTCCACTTCTTCCACTTCTTCCACTTCTCAAAACGCTTCGAAAACAAGGAAACCCTTCCATTTTCGAGCGAAAATCAAAGTTCAAAATATACAACTCATTGTTCGAAACCTCCGTCAAAACACCACCAAACTCTCCATCAAGAATCTGAAGAGAAAACAAAGCAACAATACTCAACGTAAGTTCACTAAGATTCCTGTATATTTTCCATATTACAAACTACGTTTTGCTTTCCATCTACGTCGTTGTTCTAGGGTTTACTGTTACTCTTGCTTCTTTGTTACACTGTTCTTCTATGTTGTTGTTCTAAGTTATCCTGTTATTCTTGTTGTTCTAGATCTTCTGGTAAATGATTTTTGGGGGTTTATTCCGTAGATTGGGGGGTGTATACTACTTGAACTTGTAATGTGGCTTGATATTGAAGCATGTTTGACTGATATCTGACTGATATATATGGATACTATATCTGAATCATATCTATGAGAGTATCTCACTGTTATCAATAGGTGTATCTTATTCTTACATATGGGTGTATCTTAATGTTATCAATGGGTGTATCTGACTCATATATGCGTGTATCTTGCTGATATCTCAATTAATTTGATATTGAAGCATGTTTGAGTGATACGTGACTGATATATATGGATTTATCTGAATCATATCTATGGGTGTATCTCACTGTTATCAATGAGTGTATCTGAATCATATCTATGCGTGTATCTTACTGTTATCAATGGGTGTATCTGACTCATATATATAGGTGTATCGTACTGATGTCTCTGAGTGTATTTTTCATTTCAGAGAAAATGGCAGCAAGAAACAAAACAAAAGACCTTAAGTGTGCCACACATCTCCTAAGTGATAAATTCAGAAACATGACTGAGGAGAAGAAGGTGATTGTGAGGGATCTCGGATTCGGTGGGTTGATGCACATCCCACCACTGAGGGTGGATCACCAACTGTTAAGGGAGCTGGCAAACAACTTCAAACTTGGGGAGAACAGACTGAAAACAGGATATGGTTCTTTCCAAATAACACCAAAAATAATAGGTGATGCGCTTGGCATCAATGCAACAGGTAACTAGCTCAAAATTATAGGTGTATATTAAGTTGATGCTTGGGTGTATTTAAGGTTGATGCTTGAGTGTATTTGAACCGACTTTGATACTTTGTTGTTTTCCTTTTTGTAGGAAATTTGTTTCCTGAGAAAGTTGAGTATAAGAAACTTTCTGATGATGACAAAATAATTTTTAGAAGATTCCAGGGTAAGACCCTCAAAAGTCTTACCGATGAAATGATGGAAATCGGCGTTGGCAACGAAGAGGAACGCCTGATGTTCAAGAGGATATTCATCCTCTACATACAGATGGCATTCTTTTTGCCAACGACGATAAACAAAATATCACCCGTGCACCTGGCCCCAATTTTTAAGATGGACGGCATATCGGAGAGAAACTGGGGGGGCATGTTTTGACCTTCATGATCAAGGGCATCACAGACTACCAGAAGAAGAAGAAGAAGGCAATTGATGGCTGCCTCTTTGCCCTGATGATAATATACTTTCATCTTTCAGAAAACAAAGGCAAGAAGAGGGCTGAAAGACCACCAAAGCCTTGGATTGCCAACTGGACTAAGGAGCAGTTGGTAGAAAGAATGACTGCAGAAAGAGAGGAAATTTTGGTAAGTAAACATAATATGTTGCTTGTATTTTATTTACCTGAATGCTGCTAGCTAAAATATCTAATGTTTCAGGGGATTGTGAAGATGGCGGAGACAAGAGCAAGAAAAAAAATGAAAAAAAACAAGAAAAAAAAGAAAAAAAACAAGAAATAAAAAAAACAAAAAAAAGGAAGGCGAGTCCAATATCGTCTTCGGAGACAGAAACAGCTACTGACAGTGACACTTCTACCTCTGAGTCTGAGACTCAAGAAGACTCAGAGGATTCAGGAAGAAAACACCCTAGCAAAAAGGGGAAAAAGTAAGTACCATACTTGGGTGTAATTTCTTTTTCGAGTTCGGTGTATTTTGTTGATCACGTTGGGTGTGTGTAGTTTATTAAGCTGGGTGTGTTCGTTTGCTGCGTTGGGTGTATATTGTATATTCAGTTGGGTGTATCTTGTGAATTCATTTGGGTGTATTTTTAGTATGTTCTAAATAATGATTGTTTGACTTCCAGAATGGACTCCAGAAAAAGAAAGCAGAGGCAAGAGGAGTCAGATTCTGATTCAGAATCTGAATCTGAACCAAGTGATGAGTAATGTCCTGAAATCATTACTCCTTTCTTTTGGCTTCATTATAAAGATTTCGTGTATTAACTGAAGTGTCTATTATTAACTTATAGGAGCGAAGAATCATCACCTGCAGAGAAGGAGAAGAAAAAGAAAAAAACAAAACTATGTGTTGTCTGAAACGTAAGAAGTTTTATTATTTAATAAAATCTTGTTATCATGATTTGGGTGTATTTTGTGGAACCATTTCGGTGTATTGTGTTGATCAAGTTGGGTGTATGTTGTTTATTAAGTTGGGATATTTCGTTTGTTGTGTTGGGTGTATATTGTCCATTCGGTTGGTTGTATCTTGTGCATTCATTTGAGTGTATTTTATACCTGTATCTTATTTTGTCTGAATAACATCAAATCTGTTTTAGAATACCGGCTGTGAACTTGAGAAGTGATGATCCTTCCTCTCAAGGACGCACAGAACAGAGTAGTGTAAACCAGCCGTCACAGAGCATGTAATTTCTCTTTCAAATAACCGTTACTTTTGTTCTTCTATTACCCTTCTACTTCTAATTATGTATATATTTTTTTTTAGAAAAAAAAGCCCTTTATTATTTTATTCAAGAAAAAAAGGCAGGAAAAAAAAGCAAAAACTGCAAGTATGTAAGTTCTCAAAAAACAAAGCCTGTCTTCTTTTTGAATTGTTTGGGTGTATTTTTTGACTTTCTTTGGGTGTATTTTAGGTTGAGTCCGTCTGATTCGAATATGATGGTTGTGAGGGAACAGACACCGTCGGAAGCGCTTGCAATGTGAGTTTTCTAATAATATTTCAACCTTATAACCTTATTACTTTCAAAGGCGTTGTTAACCTTTCATTTTTCTTCTTGTTTAAAGTCCCGATTCAGGTTTTTGTGCCGACATCCCAAACAACCACTGAGACAGATTTTGAACCAACCCCTATGCTACAGATTGAAGGGACTACAGAAACGTAAGAAATAGTATTGAGTGTATATTTGTTTAGAGTTTGGGTGTATATTTGCTAACAGTTTGGGTGTATATTGTTCCTGATTAGTTTTTTTTACGCCGTGATTAATTTTTTGTAACTGTGCAGCACTCCTGAAACCCCCAAACAACTTCAAGAGACCACACCCACGCTTCCCTCAGCTCCAACTAAAATGTAAGTTCATCAGACTAAAATCAATATTTGCTTATCATCCGTATATTCTTATTCTTATTCTTATTCTTATACATGATGACGCAGTCATCCAGATGCAGAAGACGCTGCTGCCCTGTTGATGAGGGCACGGACAGCATCCTATGTTCCTAAAACAGATCCAGGGGTGCCATAATTCAGCCTTGGATTGACTGATTCAAGCCAGGAGGGGGCGTCAACGCAGGAAACAGAAAGGGAAAAATCTCCTGAATCTGCAAATTTGATAGAACAATTGGACGATTTGGTCCAAAAAATAGCAAGCAGTGCGGCAAAGGGAAAAAAAAAAGTCCACAAATTCAGAGGGAGACTGGGGGAGAAAGTTCTGCAAAGTTTCAAACTCCTGGGGGATTATATCAGAAAACTTCGCATCGATATGTAAGTTTTTGTTTGCTAAATTTGTTAGTACGCTTATTTACTTATATGCCAAATAAAATAACGCACTGTTGAAATGTGGGAATCCTTCAGATTTTTGCTCCTGTTTGCCACTTAGGGCATTGGTGGTTATGGCTGATAAATACAACAAAGCGAAAATGTCATATACTTGACCCGCTACACAAAAAAGCTCCAAGCGATGAGAGAAAGCAGGTTAATAAATTCACTGTAAGTTGCCTCTGTCTTCTTTACTTTAATATTTAGGTCTATTTTGTTAGTTGTGTTGGGTGTATATTGTCCATTCAGTTGGGTGTATCTTGTGCATTTATTCAGGTGTATTACTGATTTGTTTTGCTATTTAAGGGATATGTATTTTCAAGATTGACAACATATTTCGGCGGGGAACCTCTGCAGAAAGGGGAGAACGAGAAGAAAATTAAATCATCATATGTTAAAATATCAGGCCAAAAACAAGGTATAAATTTGTGAGTCTGAACATTAAACTTTCGTAAATGAGATTTGTAATTTATTTTCTTCGTTTTCAGCTATGACTGCGCTATCTACGTTATGAAGTGGATGGAGTTAATTGAGCCGGAAAACATCAAAAAGGGGAAGTATGAATGGGATAATTGGCCACAGGTAACTGTCTTTAGAACTATATAACTCTGTATTACTTTACTGAATTAATATTGCTGTTTAAACAGAATATACTTTTTAATTGTAGGAGGAGGTGGACCACTATAGAGTGGAGTATGCTTCCCGGATACTATTCAGTGAGATGAATAAAGAAAGAGATCGGGCAATTAGGGAGAGTAGTGCTATAAGGCTGTCGAAGCCATCCTCTGTATTATTGAGTCCATTTTGTCAGATAAATTTTGCTGATATAGAAACTGCGTAATCCAACTGCTGGGTAGTTTGTAAATTGAACAAATGAT
>NC_029788.2:19616789-19619427 GCF_000816755.2 Arachis ipaensis
ACTTTTACCTCGCTTAAAACTTTCGTCTTCTTCTTCTTTGTGGCATTTGCGATCTGTTTCTCCAGCTTTGAACCTAGCCTGTTTTTTGGACGTCCTCTTGTTCGAATCCTTGGCGGGCTTTGAAGCTCGTTAACGGATTCCAAGTTGGCGTCTTCGTGGGATAAAGAAGATGTCCCCTTCCTTTTGGCTTTTAATGCTTCCATCTCGGCCATGACGTTATCGTACGCGCGGTGCAGAATTGCAGTCAGCTCCTCTGATTTGCCACAAATTTAAAGAACATTACTTTTACCTCGCTTAAAACTTTCGTCTTCTTCTTCTTTGTGGCATTTGCAATCTGTTTCTCCAGCTTTGAACCTAGCCTGTTTTTTGGACGTCCTCTTGTTCGAATCCTTGGCGGGCTTTGAAGCTCGTTAACGGATTCCAAGTTGGCGTCTTCGTGGGATAAAGAAGATGTCCTCTTCCTTTTGGCTTTTAATGCTTCCATCTCGGCCATGACGTTATCGTACGCACGGTGCAGAATTACAGTCAGCTCCTCTGATTCGGAGGCAAATTCGCAAATATTTTGCGAACGAAAAACCAATTGGTCGAACCTCTTGCTTCTTGGCTCCATTAGTGGCTCGTCGTGGCTGCTCTTGATATGTGTGTGTCGCCTCTTTACCTTCTTGCTCCATCATTCCAGTATGTATCTAGGTGACACTTAAAACAGCCAATATACACCTCTGATGCGGATTCGTAAAAATAAATTAATTTAGCATCATAAACAGGGGCAGTTTGTTACCTGTTTGTATTGTAGGTGGTGTCGAATGAAATGACGTCTCCAAAATATTCAAAGGCGGCTCTGCTTCTTGCATCGGCCCAAAAAGCCAGCTTAATCGATTGATCCTCTTCGAGTTGGAGCTCAAAAAAGAAATTCTGATTCTTCTCTTTCATTCTTAACAAATATTTCCCGAATTCCTTTGCATCTTCTTGTTCGGAAACATTCCGCACTTCCCTCGTAATGTAATTCTTCACGTCCTTTTCGATAAAATTTAACTCGCGATGACCCCCGGCAGCCGCAACAAATGATTGGTATGTTTTGTTTGGTCTGATACCGGCCTCCTCGTTATTCTCTATTATACGATGAATGGACATGCTTAGTTCCCTGTGCTGTTTGAGCATCTCTGCTTTGCTTGGACAGCAGGGGTGTGAATGATCGAGCACAACCTTTGAAATAATCCAAGCACCGACATCCTTCAATGTGTGTATATAAATTCTTGCAGGACAGTTTACACCGGCTGTAGGATTGGTCTTCTCGGTCGGAGATATTTTAGATTTCCATTTTCCCTCTCTGCTACATGTAATCAGTTGATTCTTAATCTCGTTTCCCTTCCTATTTGTGCACCGAACTCTTGTAGAGAAACCTGCAGCCTTGGCGTAGTTCCTGTAAAATTTTCCAGCATCTTCAAGTGTGGTAAAGGTCATTCCAACCTTCGGAACAAGCTCGTCATCAACAACCGAGAGAGGCTGCACAATACACCGTGTCAGAAACTGTGAATACACCCATAGATATGATTCAAATACACCCAATCATGCTTAATATGATACAGCCGAACCGCAACAACTCAACTACACAATGACCTTTAAAGCCATAAACTGTAAATACACAGGCTGCAGAATACACCATGTCAAAAACTAAAAACACACCCAATCATGTCTGATATAATACACCTGAACAACAACAACTCAATTAAAATAACAAAACCATTAGTGTAGATACACCCACACTTCTAGCAAAAATACACCCAAAAAAAGACCTGATCTACACCTGAGAGTCTGCTATAAATTCCAGGTAATTAATCACAACTAATACATTGAATCGACAGATTCATGTTAACGTGTTAGTTTCACAGTCAATGTTCAGCAATTTTTCAACTACACAATGCTATACAAATTACTGAAAGAAAATTCATTATGTAAATCAAACCTCAGGAACTTCGTTAGATTCAAATTCATAATCCACTTCGCCTGGATTCAGCTGAGAATCTGAGGTGGAATGATCCATTATCTTCAAAACGAGTTCAAACTTTGATTTCAGAAAACAACAAATCAAAATAGAAAATGAAGCTCGAGTTGCAGAGAGAGAAAAAAGTAACGTAAACGAAGAACATACCAGTGAGAAAGGGAGAGGAAAAGAACGATGGAGAAGAACGAGGGAAGACGTGCGAAAAGAAGAACAACCAAATCTCAAAATAACGAAAACGAAGAAGGAAACAAATATTTTAAATTTGGTAGTTAGATATACGCGGGATCTTATATAGCACGTGTAATCAACGTATGTGGAGCAGCGCGTATTTTCGTTTTATTGTTTAATGAGCTTGTAAAGCATACAAGCCCTAATGGCTTATATGCAGAGCTTTTTCGTTTTAATATTTACTTACAATTAAACTATTTAGGGCTTTATAATTATGAGAAACAATAATAAAAGTTTACATATATGTAGTTATTCGTGTAGAGAAACAGATCCAAAAATCTAAGAATAAAAGGGGCTGAAAATTAGAATCTTGCATAATCAAATATAATGTCATATATTTAATAATAGATATAATTATAATTAATTTTTAATTAAAAAATTAATAAATACTTATTAAATAAAAGAATT
>NC_029788.2:19619440-19620014 GCF_000816755.2 Arachis ipaensis
AACCCTCTTAGTCCGTCCCTGTCTGATGTGTATATAGAATTATAGACTCACCCTTCCTTTGTAAGTGTGATTAGTGCATTATGGTGACTAGTAATCCCATATTTGGGTCTCATAGTAACATGCTAGAGGAGTAGAGGCTAAAAATATACATAGCATCATTATTGTCCTTAATGGCAAAAAGATTGTTACCAAGCAATACCAGAAAAAAAAAAAAGAGAGAAAATAAGAAAATCTATAGGGAGCAGAGAAAGGCCAATAGGTAATAGGGTGACCATATATGTGGTAATAATCACATTAAATCTCTGCAAGTTTCCACAATTCCACCCATCGTGATAAAGAAAAGATCGGACAATTTTAAAATAATATTATATGAACACAAATATATTAACAATCTTACATATTTATGAACAAAAATTATGTCTAAATGCATTGGTTTATCATAATGTGTGGACAAATACTTTCTCTGAACACCTTTTGAAAAATGAACTCTTTATACTATATAACCTTCGATCCTAAATTTTGTTAGATGTGTATTAATTCAATATGAATATCATAAATTTAAGAGTCAGATAAT
>NC_029788.2:19620059-19622279 GCF_000816755.2 Arachis ipaensis
TTCTTCGATTTATTTTACATAAAAAATTTATATTTTTCCCATTAACTTAACTCACATGTATATTTTTCAGAAATTAAATTAAAATGTTGAATTTTTCAAAAAAATCAAAGCAACTTGTATATATTCTTTTTAGATCAAAATCAACTTTATCCTTATTTTAATTTATGCAAAAATTGACCATTAACTAATAAGGAAGAATGATGATGGGATGAGAATGAGATAAGGTTAACTTATACAAATTTTACTATTCCTCGTCCTACTCAAATAATAATATGCTATGAACTAGATAATTGACAATATTGGGGCCTTATAGTGTACAGATGTGGGTGTACAGATTTTTGTCTTTTTGTGGCTAAAAAGCGTGTCACTAAAAGTGTTGCTTAAAGAAAAAGTGTTACCCTTAATCGTTAACTTGGCTCTGATACCAAATTTTACCATTTCTATCCAATTTTTTACTAATCCTTGATGTATATTGTGATTTCATTTTTATAGTTTTTAATCTTGTTTTAGTTTATAATATTCTTTTTTGCATGGATTATTGTATATAAAATCTTTTATCTGTTTGTCTTTTTCTTTAATATAATTTCTCAAATCCTCAAAAACTTCTTTTATTTCTACACTTTCTGTTGTTTCTAAATACCTTCTTAATTTTTCGACTTCATTCTCCATTTTTTCTTTCAACAGTTTTAATTCTTTTAAGTCATAATATGGTTTTCCAGGCATTTATAAATTTTTTAAATTTAATTCCAACTTGTTTATATTTATTCTTATTTCTATCCTTTTTATTATAAGGTCATCGATTTCGATCTGAAGGTTATTTAATTCCCTTTTATACTCTTTTATTTTACTTTTTAATTTTTCCGCCCTTTTTCTTTTTATTTTATTTTCTGGTTTTTCAATCTTTTTATGCTTCATTATTTATTTTAAAATTTCTGCAAGCTCTATCATTGATTCATCACTATTTTCTAGAGATTCTATTAATTTTTCTAGCTCTTCAACTTCTTTTCTTAACTTGTCATAGATTATTTTTAGAGCTTCAAATGCTCTTTGATTTATTTCAGAAAACTGTAAATAATTCAAACGATTTTCTCTTTCAAAGAGCTCTTGAGCGGATTTTATCTTTATAGGGGCTTCAAGTTGAATTTTTCCATAGTATATTATATTTTTTCTATTAAAAACTTCTTTTAAAAGGTTTTGTTTATTAAAATTTTCATTTGATTTGAGATTTAATTCTGTTTTTAGAACAGCCTGTTTTTCATTATCTAATAAAGCAGTTAATCTATAATAATCAGATTCTTCTGTTAATTCTAAACTTTCTAAATAATTCATAAATGAAAGACTAGGATGAAGATGTACCTTTCTGGAGAAAAACTTCCTTTATTTAGTATTTTTTACATAAGATGTTTTTATCTCCAGAGGGGAGATTGTAAATACTAACTCCAGAGGGGAGTTTAGAACTATTTTTCCCTTAAGGGAATTCTTCTTCAGACTATAGAATCGCCTCGGCTGCTTCCTCCTTGCTCTCCTAGCATATGAGTACTCTTAGCCTCCTACTTTCTATTTTCTGATACTTTCTACCATTGCCTAAGCAACCTATTTATAATGGTTGGGTCTGATGGACAATTCCCATCCTTACCCTTCTTATGACGTCATTGCTTACGTCATTGTTTATTATCTTGCACCAGCTACATTGTTTGTTGTTGGTATAAGTTTTTTCAGGTTTTTGAAGTCCTTCAATAAAGCTTATAGTAAAATAAAGATTTTGAGAAAAATCATTTTGTATTGATTTTAAGAATTCGGTGTCATTACAGTTAACATTAGTTAAAATCATTAATTTTTGATCTATTAATTTTGATAACTTAATTATTTCTTCTCTTAAATCTTCTAATTTACTTTTTTCCATTAGGTGACGTTTTTCTTTGTAAAGAGTTACGGTTTTAAGTGAAAAGTGTGGCTTTAGAAAGTGTGGTTTATGTAAGCAAATCTTTAAATCTGTACAGATTTAGATCTGTACCATATAATTTTCTTTGACAATATGCACATCACTTTCTATATATCTTGAATTTAATTAATGATGTTGATTCACAATTAATATCCATTAAATGCCGAAGCTTTATTTGCCTAAGTTTTTTCGGATGTTATCTTACGTTTGGTGCATCCAATAATAAAGTTTACATTCCTTTTTCATTTGTTGCGTTATATTTAAGTATTTAATTATGG
>NC_029788.2:19622401-19631714 GCF_000816755.2 Arachis ipaensis
TCCTATTTTTTTTTTGAAAAAATTACTAATTTCATGTTGATCTTTTCAATTATTGATTTTTTAATTTTGTTCCCTTTCTCTTTTTTTGGATACTGAGAAACTTAGAGAGATTAGAGTTCTTGGAGAGCATCAACAAGATTGAAGAAATCTCCTTCCGAAATAGAGTGTGGAATAAAAAACCTAACTCTGCCCTCTCCTTTTTTTTTGATTTCAGAGGCATTGAGAGAAGAGAAGCAGCTAGGATTTCATCCAACTTCAATCCCTGCCATTCTCATCCTCTTCCTCTGCTGCAAATTTCGTACGCCTCCGCCACCGCCGCAACACGCCTCCGCCGCCGCTCCTTACTTCTTTTCATTCTCACATTAGAAGCATTCAGAGAAGAAAAGGTCCGCTAGGGTTTTCATACAATTTCAATTCCTGCATTTCTCTCTTCCTCTTCCTCTGCTGCAGATCTCATTGGCATATTCTCGCCGCCGCAATACGCCGCAACCTGCGACTGCCGCCGCGCTACCTGCCGCCGCCGCGCAAGACGGCTGACAGACATTCTCAAGGATGACAGCAATTCTAACTCTGTATGTTTTCTAGTTTTTCGGCTGCATAGCAAATGCTTTGCTGATAATCTGTTTCCCTGTCTCCTTATTTTTGCAGCCTTCCCCAATTAAATCTTGGTGGTTAATTTGCTATTATCGTTGTGATTTTATTGGTGTTGTGGATTGATGCTTGATGCGCTTTCTCTGCTTTTTGGCGTTCGATTAGAAATTCGTGCAATCTTTTCATGGGAACCTGTGCGATGATGATGCCTTGAAAGTCATCAAGTTGGGGATTCCTGGTTGATTTTGTTGAAGCCATTATGGAGGTAGTTCCATCCAACTTGATCACATCTCAGGGTAAAGACTGCAATTTTGTAACTTTTAATTTGATTCCATATTCCAGACAGCTTATACTGTCTAAAGTCTTCGATATTTCTTTATGCCTATGCAGATCTTGCATTTTTTTATATTAAAAGCAAAGTTTTTGAAAGAAGTTAGTTGATATTTAAAAACATTGCAACTTTTTCATGTGAGGTTGTTAGAAAATACTACGTGATTTCACATAATTTTGTGCTCAACAAACTCAAGGTTACCATGTGAAATTCTTAGTGTTTGTTTGGCTTTTGTTCTTGTTTTCTGTTTCTGCTTTCAGTCTTTAGGACTCTAAGAAGAAGTGGTAAAACATGAAACGAAAACAGAAAACACCATCTTGATAAATAGTGTATAGTTTCTGCTGAGTGAGTGGTGAAAATGTTGTTAACTACTGAAAAGCTACTTGTTCATCATGCATGATCTTGTTAACTAAAATAAATATTGCTAATTGTGTTCTCTCCGTTCTCCTATTTATAACTACAGGATAAGCCAGCTTTCATATTCTGTGTCGAAGACAGAGCACTCTTTTTTTTTAAGAGCAACTTTTTTATTGTTTTGGTAAACTTATCCAGGATTCAAGAGCCGCGTTAAGTTCTTTAGTATTCTTGATCCAACAAGACCCTGTAATAATGTTTCTGAAATCTCTGATGCTGGATTTCTTGGTCCTCTTTTCAAGGTATTATTTCTGACCTTGTATCTCTCTTTGGTTTTACACCTATGCTTGACTAGTTCTTGATCGAAGTTTATTACACATTTTGTAAAATATATTCCAGGTTACCATGGAAGAACATCCAACTGAAGCTCTCACAAACACATCATCGGATAAGTGTTGGGAAACAATTCTTGACAGACTAAATGCTGAGATCGAGAGGTGTAAGAGTCTAGGTGAACAAGAACTCCCTCCCTTGGAGGTTTTGCAAAGCATTAATGGTCATAAAATGTTCGGATTCCTTAAGCCATCCATTATTCAGGTAACGCAATCTCAAATATTGAAGATCTTTTCAGCCACTGAGGAAGTTATGATCTAACTTCTGAAGTTTTAATCAATTCCGGCAAACAATTTCAGGCCATTGAAGCTCAAGATCCCAGTCATCAATGTGTAGAGTACTGGCATCACAAAGAACTTTCCTCTGAATCTTCAGGCAGTGGAAATGATGCCTCTAAGTGCTCAAATGGTTCAAGCAACTCTCTGGGTGATGTCAAGACCAAACTTTTCGGCTTCAATTTGATAAAGCAGGAGCAAGAAGATAACATAGAAGGACATTTTCATTCATTTGAAGAGATGAAGTCATTGCTACAAGGATTCCTAAAAAAGGCCAGTCCTGCCGAGTTGAGTGCAATGCTCAAGTTATTTAGCTCTGATTCACAAGTTACTCAATGGAGAGCGGCATTCGTAGTGTTGATCGAAGAGATCCAGAAAGGTTGTAGATAAAAGAAGAATAAGATCTCTCTAGTCATTTTTCAATTTATTCAGTAGTTAGGTCCATTCATAAACTAAACTGAAGAAAATTCTGGGTAAGGCCAAGATATAAAATTTTCTTTTGTTCCTAGTAATAGAGTGAACTTGTTAGTTAGAGGTGGCTAATGCTATTAAACACCCATTGTAGTTGCTAGTGCCTTTGTCCCATTTATACTTTTCTTTTTTATATTTATATTTTTCTTTTTAAGCTAGCTTTTGGTGTCAATTAGGCTTTATTGATCATCCTTACTGATCTCCATTTATCTCTAAATTTCTGTATATAAACAGAAAAAGAAATGCTGCTGATATATAAATGATGATTGATATCAATAGAAACAATACATGGAGAACTTTGCTCCTCAAATAATGTGTTTCACTTTCAACCCTTGTGTTGTAATTATTCTATAATTAGTACATATTTGTTTATGTTAGGATAGATTTGGTGTAGATTTGTTTTGAATAGCTTTTATTACCTGTTATTTTCTTTCCTTAATTAGGTTGTAAATAATTTTTATATTCTGTATGTAATCACTCTCTAAGTGAAACAATTCAGGAATAATATTTAAAAATCTTCTTTTCAAGTCCTTGGCTACTCTCTTTTAAGTTCATATTTCAGTATTGTTCTCCTACAGGGCCTAGTATACCAAGACATGTTTATAAAGCATAGCATTCACAATTTTTGTCACCTTTACATTGAATAAGATTGAACACTTGGTACACCAAACCTCTTTTTAAGTTTCATTGTTCTTAAGATCAAAATATTCTTATGGTACGTCAGAAACGAAAAATTAATAAAAGAAATGTGGCCCGGAAAATTGTTAAGTGAGGTCATTTTCATCCAGAGGCTGGTCTTCCTGTCTGCCAGTGTTACCCTTCAATGCACTCACATCTCCTGTTGGCAGTTTCCTTGCTAGCCTAATCATCTGTAGAATTCAAAACTCACATACTAAGTCTCATACAAAGGCTAGTTCACATCACAAGAATTGTGCCACAAGCTCTTACTTCTTACCACTCAGTATGCTTACATTAGAAATCAATGTAATTAGGGACAGGGTAACAAAATATATAGTGAAAAATAAGTAATATCCCAAATTAATTTCTAAGAAAATTTGTAGTCAAATATTTTGTTCTTCAAATATTTTAATCGGTCTTAACATCAAACTGTTCATTAATATAGAAGAACTAATACGAGGATTTTAAAAATTTTTAGCAACTGTTGTGTCTTTGTTACATAATAATAGGGATCGATTTGTCTAACCTTTTACCAAAATTTGACGTCTAATAAAATAAAAGGTTAAAGCCTGATTTGGTAATTAAAATTTGTTGAGGATTAAAAATCTTTTAGAAACTGATATCGGTATTACACTCTAAAAAATTGATTCTCTGATGTATGAATTTTCTGACTGAACAGTTATTAGAACTTCTTCTAAAACCACCTTGTATGAAATCTGAATATGATCATACACAGGAAATGTAATATATACAAACTTAGGTTACCGAGTGGTCAAGATTTGAAATGCTGCTTGATTGGGCAATACGTTTGATTTTTTCAATGTCTCCATCTGAGTATGCAGCAAGGAGATTGCTAGCACAGCGATTCTGGTCACTTTTGCAAAAAGCATCAATCCTAGACACACCACACAACCATATTATCCATAGATATTAATAATTGATTAAAGTGACATTCAATCTTTTATAGTAAAGGAAACTAACAAGAGAGGAGGCAGAAACTCACTGAGAGCAGTCATTATAACACATCTCTGCTTGCTTGTAGTCATTAGTATAAAGGTAGATAATAATTGCACTGAGATATGCCTGCATTTATGAGCATCTCTGTTAGAGGAATTTCTCCCTAAAAATAACAAGCAAATTCCATCACAGCAACATACAATATATATACAGTTACAGTTCAAATGCAGAATGCAAAATTAAATCAATCCTAACCTTGCACTGGCTATTGGTAGCATTACACTTGGAAGCTGCTAAGCCGAACTTCAATTGGAGAGGCGCAGCATCCAAATACCTTTGTGTTACAAAAACATACCCCGGAAAATGTTGCAAAATCAGCATTCAAGGAAAATTGGTAGAAAATTTTGAATGGAACTTCATACTTTACTACACAGACTTACTTCTCAAGTTTTATATAAACAGCAGTAGCAGAACGATACAGATCAAAGGCCATTTGTCCTCCTCCATCTTCCTCAAGAATTGTAATGACATCAGTATATAGCTGAATAGCTTCTTCAGGCATGGTTTCTTCCAAAGCACTGCATAGTGAGAAAATAAAGAAAGCTACATATCATTTACATAATTCAGCATCTCCAAGCCATAAAGTTCATTTTGTTTGTTTTCACTTGTTCTTTAACAAAATCCTTAAAGCATAGAACACTGAAAATGAAAACAGAAACCAAACAATACCGGGCTCCCTTTGCAACAGCATCTGATGCAGGTTGTGGCCTCCCACACTCAATGTACAATTCCGACGCCCTTTCGAGAGAAGCTCACAACTTCTCTCCAGTTTCGGAGTTCCTTTGCCATATTAGTAGCTGATTCCATGTGCTTAGCTGCATCCCAAGGGCTGGTTTACTTGTCAAGGACACAGAAACACAGAATCCTTTCACAGTGATTATAGAACAACCAGTTATAAATAAGGATACGAAGCAAGCATCTCTTGTCCCTTGGAAGCTTTCTCATATGCTGCTTTTGATCTCTCATAATCCTTGGCAACTCTAAATCGATTAGCTGCCAAAATTAAAGAGTTACATGCTTTAATTTTCATACATCTCTATCTATATTATCAGAATTTAAGGTATGAATAAATAATATTGTTTTACCAGCCTGTTCATAAAGGGAAGTAGCACTACTCCAATCTGCAGCCTAAAATACTACAAATTTTAAGGACATCCTATCAGACTAGCCACTAAAAAATTTAAATAAATAAAATACCAAAAACAGCAATAAAGATTCAGTAGTCCATCATCCATATTTTAAACAAGATTTAATTGGGGAAGGCTGCAAAAGTAAAGAGACAGGGAAACAGATTATCAGCAAAACATTTGCTATGCAGCCGAAAAACTGGAGAACATACAGAGTTAGAAATAAAGAGCATCCAGTCAATTATCAAAGCCTCATGAAAGATGAAATGCTAGAAAGAATAATTAAGAGTGAATTCAAAATCGAAATCGAAAATATTATTGAGAGAGGATGTAATTAGAATAATTAGTATATAACAATCATTGAAGTAATCAGAACAAGAGGACGTGAATTTAGTTACAGATCTAAAAGTGAGAAGTTAGAACGCAAATTGAGAAACAGATCCAGGAGGCAAAGGCACGTTAATGGATAAGGAGAAGCTACCAGAGCAAAAGCTCCAAGAAGGAGGAGAAGCAAGCAGGAGCAAAAAACGGCGTTTTGCGCGGCGGCAGATTAGACTCTTTCATATTATTTCCATTTCTTAATTTAAAAATTGAAACTTCGAGAAGAAAGAAACTAAATTGAGAGAGATACTTGAATTGAACTACCGAACTAAAGCAGAGAGCCAGAGTGAGTCCAGACAAGAGAAGAAATGTTGCTTCGACTTCGAGCAGACACGGAAGCAAGACACGGTGAGATCACCCACCAATGAACGCGAGACACGGGGAGGAGCAGAGCAGTAGCGACGGCGCACGGTGAGGAGCAGAGAACCAACGACGGTGCACGATGATCAGAGATAGGGACCACAGAGGGAGAGGAATAGAGAACCAGCGACCTGGTAGAAGGAGGCAAGAACCCTAGCAGAGTCAAATGTCTCGTCTCTTTTGAAACTATGATTAAAAGAAAAAGGAAGAATGTGTAAAAAGAAAAAATACAGGGGTAAATATTTAATTATAAATTCTTCCAAAAATACAAAAACGGGGTGCTATTTATAAATATTTTTATGATGGTTAATGTTACTCCCACAAAAATACAATAACCAAATTCCTTTGTGGCTACGGATTCGTTACTCCTACTTTTATGTGGGTAAAATCAGTTTGATTATTGTATTTGTTTATGCAGTTTGTTGTATTTGGGATTTTTAGTTTCTGAATGTGTATTATTTTTGAGTGTTTGGATTCTAGGTTCTGATTGTTAAAGAAGGTATGCTTTTGATTGTTAGGGTTCTAGGTTCTGATTGTTAGAGAAGGTTATATAATTAAATGCTGGATTTGAGATTTGTGTGCTGATGTAGTTGCCATAAGGAATTGATGCTCCTGAAAGTGCAATGCCATATGGAAAGGAAGCTAAAAATGAACTAACAAAGATTGTTTAAGGAAAGTCTTTAAGGACATTACGACGACACTTATACTATTTAATACTAAAATATGAGCCTGTTTAAAACTTTAAACCGTGATACCGCTCCCAAAAATACTTTCGTGGCGGAAGAGCAAGCACGATGGCTACGGCGCGACTGGAGGTCACGGCACGTACGGTGGCGACGCAGCTGGAGGGGACGGCGACGCTGGCGACGTGAATGGGCTCCGACACGGTGGCTGGACCTTAGCTCGGCCTCAGATCCGCTCTCTCCTTCGCGCGTCTCTCCTCCCCGCGCGGTCCCCTCGGCGCTGAAATCCCAAAATTAGCTGTAATCACTGTCAAATAAGAGGAAAACTGAATCAACAAGTTCTCTAAGAATGAACTCGGAACCAAGAGTTAAAATGCACAGCGCATTAAGACAAGTTCAAAGCTATATCAAAGAACACACGAATTAAGAAGAGCTCAAACAGAGAAATATAGATGCAACAAGGATTCCAAACAAGCATATCCAATTAAGATCAAACAAGAATGCATATGAATAGAGGAATAGAGTGGAAACATCAAATTACTTTTCAAGAGGAGTACCAAACAAGAACTTCAAGTTAGGATATAAAAGAACAGGTCGACTCGAACAGAATTCAAGACACACAACAGAATAGCCTCGAGAAAAAGTTTCTAACGTTCCCAAAACTCGCGATTCGCTTTACTCAAAACTCGTATATCATCTATGATAACCCATCAGTGCTTTCATATACATAATTCACTAGTATTAAGCCGGCCAAACTTAATATCAGGAATTATGTCTAACCCCTTTCTTTCTTTTGCTTCATTCTGCAGCCGTTGCTGCGTTTTGGTTTGGGAAGGGGAAGGCGTTTGTTTGCTGCTGGGTTGGGTGAGAAGGGGACCGGGTCATGGGTTACTGGGTTAGGGTTTCATTTTGAAAATTAGGGTTAAGGGCATTAGGGTAATTCCACATAAAATTGGGAATAATATAGTAATTGAAACCCAAATTAAATCCAACACTAATTATGTATAGAAAATACTATTTGCTCATCAATTTCATAAATTATTTTTCATAAAATGCCCAAATCAAAATAATTAGAAATAATATAATTAAACCCCTTTATTTTTCCAAAGTAGCAGTATTAATATTTAAAATATTACTTATCTAGTCCAAATCATATAAAATCCTTATTATTTCGCAACTACCAACTTTATAATATAATTATAGAAAATAATCCAATAATTATCAAATTGGATAATAAATCATAACTTGTCTCAAATTCAATAAATCACAATCTGCCTTAATTATCTTTAATAAAATAATTTCTGAAATTAAGGCTATAAATAACTGTAGGATTTGAGACTTGATCATAATAAGACTTTTCAAAGATTCTGGGTCTTACATCCCACAATTTGTACTTGAATTCCTTTTGTCCCCGTGCCTGTTGAAGAATGAGCCGGCGACTCATAGGCAGTGGCTTGGTTAAGGGAAACCACCGGAGCCGTAGCGAAAGCGAGTCTTCATAGGGCAATTGTCACTGCTTGTCAGATCTAGTAGGGATCGTACATGGACGGTAGTTGGAGTCGGCGGCTCTCCTAGGGTTTCCTCATCTGGGATCCTGGGGAAGAGGATCAAGTTGGCCCTTGCGAACAGCTTGATGCACTATCTCCCTTCAACCCTTTGAACGAAATGCGGCAAAAGGAAAGAAGCCCTGTCAAATAGAGATCTTTTCTTTCGACCATCTTTCGATTGTTAATACGATATATAAGGACCGCTACTACAAAGAGTACTACATCCTTGATTTTATCATTATTATATCCAATAAATTTTGTGCTTCCATAAGTTTTTTGTTTGTGTTTATCAAATCTCCCTTGTCTCCCTGTGTCTCACTCTCTTCTATAGAGAGGGCTCCAACCAACAAGAACTACAAGCACTTGAAATAGAATCTAACATTGAAAAAAACGAAGAGTCAGAAATGGGCAATAAAAAAACACAAGAGCGCATGCAACAACAGATCAAAAATCCATAACAAACAAGAGGCACATGTCTCTTCTGGTTCTGAATTATTTTCTTTCCTTTGTGGTTTCTTCTCTTCAAACATGCTCTTAAAAGTATTATTTCACCCACAAAGGTTCAAGTAAATGGGTTTCAACTTGGGTTCAGTGGGCGGATTTTCTTCTGTTACGTATCCTCATTTTTCTCCTATATTCTCTCTTTAAATTTGCCATCCAAAACTTTTCTCGATCTTTGTCGGAATCATGTTGGGAATCAATAATCTTTTTATCTCATGGACGTTTCGTATCTTTCAGTTTTAACCTCGCCGCTTATTTTTTCTTTTCAGCTTGATTTCAATTTCATTCTCTTCGTCATCATCGTAAAGCAAAAGATAACCCTTTCGAATCTCATCACGTTGAGTTCCATCATTCTCGCATTGAATTCGAGCAGAGAAAAATCCAAAGGTGTAACGGAGGAGTACTTCGTCAGATTTTTTTGCGCCATTAGCGTAGGGTTATTATTTGCTTTGTACCTCTCCGTTGTGGGGAAGATCTACAAGAAGGTTTATTGCTACGAGATGGTGACGGAGATGCAGCTGGTCATGGAGGTGACAGCGACGGCGCTGGCCACGGTGGGAATGGCATTCGACGGCAGATTCTCGGAGATGAAGAGAGAAGGGAA
>NC_029788.2:19631815-19632519 GCF_000816755.2 Arachis ipaensis
TCTCTTCGTTTCGGACAATCTGCCGTCGAATGCCATTCCCACGGTGGCCAGCGCCGTCGCCGTCATCTGCATGACCAGCTGCATCTCCATCACCATCTCATAGCAATAAACCTTCTTGTAGATCTTCTCCACAACGGGAAGGTACAAAGCAAACAACAAACCTACGCTAATGGTGCAAAAGAATCCGATGAAGTACTGCTTCTCCGTTACACCTTTGGGTCTTTTTTTTACTCGAATTTAATGCGAGAACAACGTGATGAGAATCACGGTGTTGAGATTCGAAAATGTTATCTTTTGCTTCACGATGATAACGGAGAGAATGAGATTGAAACCAAGCTGAAAAGAAAGAAGCAACGAGGTTGAAACTGAAAGATACGAAACCCCCATGGGAAAAGAAGATTATTGATTCCCAACATGATTCCAACGAAGATCGATAAAGTTAGAATCTTTTTGTTGAAATCGGTAAAGGGTTTTTGGATGGTGGATTTGAGGAGAGAATATGGGAGGAAAATGAGGATGAGTAAGAGAGGAAATAAAATTTAGCTCTTCTTTTAATCATGTGTGATTCTAATTTCAGATTTAAAAATTAAATTTAGCTCTTCTATAATAAAAAAATTAATAAAAAATAAAATGAGATTAATTATCATTAAATTGTAATTTTTATTATATGAGTTTTATTATCTTAATTTAAGAACAATTAACAT
>NC_029788.2:19632685-19633549 GCF_000816755.2 Arachis ipaensis
AATATTAAAAAAATACTTTTTGTTATGAATTACATTAAAACATAAAATTATATTTTTATTATAAATTTCTATTTTAACATGATATTTGTTAAAAAAATTTTATGAAATATTTGATTATACAAATGTTTAGATTTTGGCCCCTTTGCTTAAAATTTTTGAATCCGTTACTAGTATTATTAACTTTTAAAAATCAAGTTTTTTTAAAATGAAAGAGTTAGTAATGTAATAAAATAAGATGTTGATTATTCTTAAATTAAAATAATAAAATTCATATATAATGAAAAGATAAATTAATAATGATTAATTTTTCACTTTATTTTTTATTATTTTTTTATTTTAAAAGAATTAAATTTAATTTTTAAATATCAAATTAGAGTCACACATGATTAAAGGAAAAGATTTCAAAAGACATATATACCACCTAGCAAACCAATCTCACATATTAAAACCAATATTAAAGGTTATCAGAATTTATTATTTTTGATCATCACGTAGTGTGTTTGGATTATAATTTACAAACAGAAATTTGTATAAAATTGTTTTCGCAAATTTGATTTTGATGAAATATAAGTTTGTCTTAAAGGTGATTTATTTTTGGCAATCTTTATATCAAAATGAATTATAATAAAATAAATATTTAGATTGTTACACTACTTAAAATCACTTTTAGATAAAAAATTACCAAAAGAGATATGAATTTAAATAATTTTTTATATTATCCTATCATTTTAATTTAGATGTTTAAATAGATCTTATTAATTAATTTTATAATAAAATTAATATTTATTTACTAAAATAAAAATAACATATAAAAATAAATAAAATATATTTTTAAATAAATATAAAACAATATAAATTTTAGAT
>NC_029788.2:19633631-19642401 GCF_000816755.2 Arachis ipaensis
CATTTTTTAGAATATATTTTTTAATTATAACTAAATAAAAAGTAAAAAAAAAAAGGTTTATTTTTATCATCTTTATATTAGTGATGTCCTTTGCTGGAACATGGTCTCCAACTCCACAACACTTCAATTGTAATCTTGGTATTTTTTTTCTTCTGAGTCTGTGCAATTACTAGTTTATTGGATTTGTGCAAATGTTTTTGAGACCTTGTTGATTGCTACATTATATACTTAGGAAACATGTTATCGGAATAAATAAATGTTTAGGGTTACAAATATTTACAAAACATAAATAAAATGTACTCTATAGGAGTTCATACTTTGATCTACCAATGGAATTGATCAATGGCAATGATATGAATTCACCATTTAGTGGTGCATCATCTTTTGCTTTTGAAAAATAGCTCAAAGGGTACTAAAAAATGGTTCATCTAGAGGATGGAGTGGTAGGAAATCAGATGGGTCCCCTCTCCAACATTCTGCATCAATCCTCGTTTGAGGAAAGCCAGAGAAGATTTCAATGCCTTAGCTGTTGCACAAACTGCATGATTCTTATAGCAACACTTTTTAAATGTGAACCTATGTTTTTAAAGGGAAAATAAAGAGTTATTGTCAGAGGTATGTTGTGATAATATTAAATAAGATAAGGCACATAACCAATTTGAGTTGGTCAAATGACTAATTCATTCGTCTGCTTTAAGTGTTAGAGATTTAAATTCCGTCTTATTTTTGCAGCAATTTATTGGCCAACAATAAACTTTTAAATAGAATTCAAATCCGTGACAAATTGGTCATTAACTTACCAAATTCGGAAATACTCTGAGAATAACAAAAATAAGGAAGCTAAATATAATACTGTAATTTCAAAAGACTTCCGATGAGGTCTTTGTAACTTTGCCTGTGCTAAAAAGTACAAATAGTCGCTTGTACTAATTAATATTCACTTAAGACTTAATTTGTTAAAGAGAATTTTCATTCGATAACTAATTTGTTCCTTGAGGTTTATAACTATCATTTAGGTTGATTATTGCCGTGATAGTTAGATCAAATAGCTTAAGTGAGTTAATTTGGTCTGTTCAATAAACTAAATTTTATAGAGGGCAAATGACAAATAAAATAATTGGGTATTATATTTATATAAATACAACAATCTGAAACTAGTTACATGCTTGTCCTAATTATATTCTATGTAAATCGTGGCTGTCAATCGCGGTTAAGCATTTCAATATAATCTGTGGCATTCTTATAGTGGTTTATGAAGACCTTCGAATGGGCATAATCCGTAGCACTCCTACAGTGGTTTAAGAACATAATCTGTGGGACTTCTGCCCGATTTATGAAGAAGATGAAATGTGCAAAAGCTGTGGCATCCTATCGCAATTTACATGTAGAGGTATTATAAAACTGCGATAGCCAGTGATGGATTGGATACTTGAGTGTTTGAGTTTAGTTTGGAGTTGAGAGGATTTAGGAGAGAATCACGTAACAACGATACTCTGTGGAGGTGCGGTCATGGAAGAACGAAATTGTTTGTACCAATTGATAGCGTTGCTCACGTGGCAAGAAGTATCAATGAATATGTTAGTTATTTATATGTTGTTTTCTTTATATGTTAGTTGTTTATAAATAATTTAGGTGTTAGTATTTTATCTATTAAAATTTGATTTGTACTAATTTAATTTTATTTTTGTTAATTTATGTGTTAGTCTTTTATCTGTGAATTATTTAATTTATAAATAATTTAGGTTAGTCTTTTTTCTATGAAAATTTAATTAGTACCAATTTAATTCTTTTATGCGATGCAGCCGACTAATTGTATTTATAGTGTTAGGAGCATGGTTCTAAAAATCGGACCGTACCGGCCGGTCAAACCGATGAGTAAAACGGTCCGGTCCGTTGTCTATAACCACTGGAAGAAAAATTGCTTGTAAACTGTCGAACCGGTCGAGAACCGGTTAGTTGGACCGGATCGGTAACTGGCCGGTTCGAATAAAACAATGCCGTTTTGTAGGGGTGTTTATGACTCAGGCCGGCCCGAAGACCCGGCCAGGCCCCGAACTTTTTAGGGGCTAATTTAGTGTGATTTCATCGGGTCTAGGGCCGGGTAAGGGTCTCAAAAATAAACCCAGTCATTATTTCGGGTCGGGTCCGGGTCATAGCTCGGGTCACCCGAACTCGGTCCGGTGGCCCGGTCATCGTACACAATTAATATTTTTTTTTATTAGTGATGGATGATTATTGTAAACCTTAATATTTTGTGTTATTAGTCATTATAAGACTATAAGTTAATGTTTTATGTTTAAAATGCATAAGACTTTAGACTAATGCATAATATTGTGTTATTTGTATTGATTTAAATATTTGGTGTTATTAGACAATATTAGTATTGATTGTGGTTATGCTTTAATTTTAGATAAGGGTTGGTTCTTGTTATATTTTTCTAAGTGAATTTTACTATGTGAATTGTGAAATCATGATTGAAGATTAGGTGATTTTTACATGCTAAAGACTCGGTTTTTACCCGGTTTTCACCCGGCCCGAAGGTGCATAGGTTTCATCGGGTCTAGGATCGGGTTAGGGTCTAAAAATTAGGCCCCGTCTATATTTCGGGTCGGGTCTGGGTTAGGCCAAACCCGGTGTGGCCTGGCGCATGTACACCCCTACCGTTTTGTAAAAAAAAAAAAGGTAACCAGATCCATTCGTGAACCAAGTCACCAACCCCACCTTCTTCCCCCAGTCATTCGTCACTCCCTGGAGAACTCTGAAGCAAAGGGAAAACCCTAGCCGTTCATCACCGCCGCCGTTCCTAGGTCTTCCGTGCCGCTGCCGTCCCAGGTCTTCAGCGCCGCCGCTTCTTCCTCTTCCTCATGTTTGGAACCCAATAGCTCGGCACGTCGTCTTCATCTTCGCTGGCTTCTCGGCACGAAACCCAGGTTAGTGGCTTCTCGTCTTCATCTTCGCTGAATGTTCAGTCTTCTTCTTAGTTTGAACTTTGAAGTTCTGAAATTGTTGTTCTTCGGTCTTTTTCTTTGCTGCTGTTCTTCTTCAATTCTTTAATTTTCTGTTTTGTAAAAAAAAATTGTAATTTTTTTGTTCCATTTTTTTGTAAATTGTTGTTCTATTTGTTGGTTTCTGATGGCTGTAAGATTTTTTTTCAAATTTACTGATGGCTCAATGGCTGTAAGTTTTTTTGTTAGCTGTTACTCTGTTTTAGTGTTTTTTAATTGCTCGATGGCTCTAATAGTGTTTTACACTTTTACTGTTTTACTAGTTGTTGATGGATCCTAATTGTTTTTTTTTTCAAATTCGCTAATGGCTTTGTTTTGTAGTTGCTGGTTTTGCTGGGTTTAGTGTTTTTGGAATGTTTTATAATGTGCTAAAGTTTGTAATTGCTACCACCGTCCGTCCGTCGATCTCGGCCCCCGTCCGTGCTCTCCAACTCCTGCTTTCTCATTTTTTTTCTTGGGTTCGTTGAAGATAAGGTTGGTTGAATTTTTTTATTTTTATTTATTTTCTAAAGCAGATATAGATATGCTACAATTTCTTCTAACTCCTATTAGTTAGTTCTGATTCCAGGGTCTTTGTTTCTTTTACCAACAACAGAAAACATAAACAAAAAAGAAAAAAAATTGACCCTTTTTCATCCTTTGATGGAATTTTGAGACTTGAACAAGAAAAATTCTATTTTTGTGGCTACCGTTGAAAAAAATGAGATTCTTCATATCTAGGTCTTTTTGTATGCCATTTATGGCTGAATGTATGGTATCTGTGTTCATAACTCAGGTGTTCATGTTTCTTTAGTATCAAGGCATGTTTAGCTTCTGATTTGAAAGATTTTTATTAACTTAGATAAATAGATAGATAAGAATAGAGGAAGTTGAACAAGCTAATAGATTAGCCGTTGAAAGATGTCATAGAGTTCTGTCATAGAGTTCTTAGTATTTTGTCTTAGCCAAGGGATCAAGTTCAGAATAGGAATTTAATGGTGGAAACTAGTGAAGTTGTGTTAAAGTTCAAGAAAGTTGTTTCTTTGCGTTACAATGGTTTTGGGTCATGCAAGAGTGAGGAAGCATAGAAAGCTTCAAGTACCCTTCTCTTAAAGCATACTCTTAGATAACCCGAATTGCTTCAAGAACAATAACCACCTTAATCATGATCAATCAAAGAAAGATGTGATCTGCCTACAATTTTGATAATCTTTGTTAATCTTTGAAAAAGTTTGTTGCTCTTGTGTAACTTATTATTGTGTTATTGTGATTTAATTATTGGTGTTGTTGCTGTGTAATTGTTATTGTGATTTAATTATTTCTTTTTACATTAAAGATTGATTTTTAATATTTTGATGTTTATACTTTTTTAGGATATTGATTTATAATTTATTTATTATTTTATTATAAACGATTTTTCTGATTGAATCACAGTTGGACCGGTTGAACCAATGAACTAGTGAACCAGTGACTAGAACAGTTCGATGACCGGTCCGGTTTTCAAAAACCTTGGTTAGAAGGCAACAATATGCCTCTACATGATCGGATCATACCTTATTTGGAAATCGTTGGTTTGTATTACTTGGCTAGACTGGACACTCATTAGTTCTGGATGGATGAGCCTCTAGTAAGCTCATTCATTGAGAGGTGGCTTCCTGAGACGCACACCTTCTACATGTTATTTGGAGAGTGCACCATCACGCTCTAAGACGTGGTGTACCAGTTGGGATTGCCCGTTGATAGGGAGGCTGTTAGTGGGTGCCTCACTGACTTTGACCAGTTCATTTCCGATGGAAAACTAGCGTGACAGTGGTTTCAGGAGTTATTCGGCGAGCTACTGCTGCCGAATAAAGTCAAGTAGATGACAATCTACTTCACATGGTTCCATTAGAGGTTTAGGGTGCTCCTAGCAGATGCGAGTGAGGGCACAGTGCGTATATACGCTCGTGCTTACATTATGTTGCTACTAAGTATCTCTGGATATATCCACTCGTCTTTTTGGTGATAAGAATAGGAACCGAATTCACCTTCAGTGGTTGCCGTTTGTGGCGAAGTTTGACGAGTTAGAAAATTATAGCTGGGGCTCAGCTGCATTGACCTGGTTATATCGATCCATGTGTCGAGTGGCCAATAAAAATGTCACTAACTTGGCCGGACCACTTCAGCTACTACAGTCTTAGATTTTTTGGCGGTTTTTCACGTTGAGGCCGAATGGTTTTGACACATTTGATTTTTCACTAGCTTATATGTATCTTTTAATGTTTTGCGCATTATACATATTTATTTTAATGTATTATCCTTCTTTATTCTAAATGAGTGAATTGTAGGTAGGCGAGTTATCTACTGACTTCCGATGCCAAGGAGCAAAGAGTTATTCAGATGCGTCTTGCTTTGGACAAGTTGCTTGATCGACATGTAAGTTGTTTAGATGTGGCATTTGTAGTATATGCAGTTGATATGCCTCTTTTTATGGTGTTTTCTAAGCTTAGTTATCCTTTATAATTTTTATGGGAGCCTTATTCTGCTGCTGAGGTGGTAGCTATGGTTCATCTAGAGATACTCAGGTTGCATTTTATTACTTTAACCAAAGCCTAGAAAAATTGATGACCAGTCCCTAATTGTGCCTACGTCATTTGTCCTCAAACAATAAGCATCTCTGCAAGTCTTCCGTACGTGGACTTCACCAACGATATGACTGGGAGGTTCTTTGTGCCCTTTAGAACAAAATCAATACATTCAGAGATGTTTGTGGTCATGTGGCCAAAGCGTCTCCCGCTATTCTGATGTTAGGTCCACTTATCCATTCGGTTGGTCCAATCACACATTGCCGGATTCTCAGTCAGCATAATATCAAATCAATAGTCAAACTCCACTTCGGTCTTTGCATATGCAGCATTCACAAGTAGCCTTTTTGTGTATTGACCCTTGAAACTTAGTGAAAAGTTTGCCACCACATGACGAATGCAAAATGATCAATAAGACGCGGAGGTAGCCAACCACTATCAGGGGCCTCTAGGCAAGCCTCGATGCCATTGTGCCTGTCGGAGATAGCAAGAATACTCTCTTGTGGTGCTACATGCTGTCGTAGGTTGGACAAGAAAAAAGATTACGACTCCGCATTTTCTCCCTCTAGAAGTGAAAACGCAATGGCCAAGATGTTCGAGTTTTCATCTTGCACTATAGCCAGAAGCAAAGTACCTCCATATTTGCTATATAAGTGAGTACCATCGATGCTCACTAGTGGCTTGTAATGTCGAAAGGCCTCAATACAAGGAGAAAATGTCCAGAAAAAATGATGAAAGTACATTGTAGATTCATCAACCTAATCCCCAACTCTAATCGGAGAAGTCTTCAACACTGCAATGGTGCCGACCATGGTGGACTGGACTCCAAGCATCCAATGTAGTAACTTGCTGTAGGACTCTTCCCAATCTTCATAGATATGTGCTATTGCCTTCTGTTTTTCCAGCTAAGCCTTCCTTTAAGTAGGCCTAAAACCATAAGTTGCTTCTGTTGCTTCCTAGAACACCTTTATCGTAACCACAACATCGGCTCTAACTAACGGAAAGATCCTCACACAAATGACGTGGTAATCAAGCTAGCGGTGATCGCTTGAAATCGATGTAGCCAAGCAAGTGTGCAGTCCATTATACCTTTGAACCTCCTAGGTATCCCTTTGTTGACGAAGTGAGATGTGAATCAACCAAGTGCAACCTTTGTCGAATTCCTTACATTTTCCATGGTACTTAAGATGATTTGACTCTAACACCCTGTACTCAACTCCGTGACGGATGCTATAATCTTTTACACTTAACATAGCTTCCTCTTTATTTTGGAATGATTGTCCAATTTGAAATTCTGTAGGCGCGGTTCCATGATGCAATCCTTGATCCCTAATGGTAGCATCTATCCAAGTTTAAGGTTGAAAAATGTGGAGGATATTGTTGTGTGATGGAACTTGATGGGCCGTGCTGTGTACGTGGATTGCTCACTCATCACTGTCCCCAACTATGTCAACAGGCTCTTCGTTCGAATCATCCTCTCACATTACATTTTCAACTCGATATGGTTCACCGTCGCCTACACAATCAGGAATCATGATAGGAGAACTACCCATCTCAACTGCCAGCGGCCAGAATGAATGATTCTCCAATGCTACACAACTATCTTCATCCCCATGGTTCAAATCAACCGCAAAAGATGGAGATGCAACGAATGGACAGGCCAATGCAATCACAGGCATTGAATTGGAAGCACCTCCCAAGGCAGTCGACTGAGGATTCAGAGTTGAAGCCCTAGGACTTTCAACACCATCCTCCAACTTTGCATACATCTCATGTGTTTTGACCTCCGAAAAATTTCTCCGACAATGAAACAGAACCTGCAGATCTTAATCAGAGCCTATCACAAACGTATCACACTTCACATTGGTTGACACAATTGCAATAAGGATTTTATAAAATATCTTTTTCACCCACTTAGTTCCAAACACCCAAGCTTCTGCAGTATATTCGTTTTTAGATCTGACAAGATATTTGATGAACGGATAAATACATTCAAGGGTTCCTTGTCGGTGAACCTCACACCCTCTTTTTTGCTTTTATAAATTTTTTTAGATCAATGCACTAGCACTAAGAAACTATCCTCACTAGACATTGTGAAAATGAGTCTCTCCTTGACAATTACTTTCAGTTGGTATATATAGAGCCTCTAACTATTCATAATCCGCTGCAGGTCATAATGGATTATCACTACGCAAACTTACGTAATCTGCTATACCTTGGGGTGTTTTAGTTCACCCATTTTCTACATAAACCGCTGCAAGGGTGCCGCGGATTATGGCCGTTTGGTGGTCTTCATAAACCACTGTAGGGGTTTTGTAGATTACGTTGAAATGATTAATCGTGGGAGGCAGCCGTAGTTTATATAGACTATAACTAGGACACGGATACATTACAAAAAATTACTAGAATAACGACCGATTTTAGTGACTTAAAAAATTCGTTTTTAACTAATCTACAATTTTATTCATCAATTTTATTTCTATTGTTATGTTATTGTTGATTTTTAATATATTGTTGAGATTTGTTATGTCATTGTTGGTTATTTAAAGTTTGATATTAAGACTTGTTATATATATTTAATTTTTTTAATTTACAAAACTACAAATTTAATCCAATCCAAATCGTTTGAAATTAGATTGGATCGGATTTTTTTAAAAAAATATCCAATTTAAATTGTATCGCAAATAAAATTAGTGTTTGGATCGAATGAATTTTTGACTCAAAATTAGTTCAAAACCGCATTACAAATACCCCCTAACGTGAATGACTTAATTTTGTTGATTAATAGGTCAAATTGAGTTTCATACTTCAGTAGTAAAATGTTGGCTAGTTATTAGGTTCTTATACATGTTAATATTTTATTCACTAAAATAGTATCTAAATGACAAACTTGAGTTATAATTATGAAATTGAAGACCAAGCTAAATATATTTAAAAGCCAGCCTCATTTTCAAGCAAAACTGAAAAATAAAGTTAACCTTTGTCTCAATTAATATTTCTCTAGTCAAACAAATTATAGAAATTTGCTGCAAACTGTTAATTATATCAGTTCTTTTTGTATATTTTTCAAAATTATTCTTTATCATCGTTACTTTATTTTCCAAAATGAGGAGATTCTGAAAGTAATTTAAAAATACCATACAATAATCACCATCATTATACAACCCCGAATTTTTTTAGGCTATACTTAATTTTAGGGTAATAAAAAATTTAATAATCCGT
>NC_029788.2:19642573-19642899 GCF_000816755.2 Arachis ipaensis
TCCAATAAATAAAATAGTTAAGTAGGATTTTGGTCCATAAGGTATAGGTTAAAAATTTTTTTCGTTTTCAACCTTTTTTTACATACAAAATCGTCTCTAAAATTTAACTTAGTTTTAGAATCGTTCTTTTTACCAAACTTTTAATTTTTATTACTAAATTATCCCTAAATAAAAGAAATTATAAATTAAAAAAAATGAAACAAAACGGATTAAAGGAAGAAGGGGAAAGGGAATCACGCAAGGGGAGGGAATGGCCGAAGAAGAAAGGGGAAGGGAGGCCGCTATCGTCATACTGGGCTCATCGCCACCGTTGAGCCACGAGCCAC
>NC_029788.2:19643013-19653413 GCF_000816755.2 Arachis ipaensis
CGTAGAGAGAGAGAGAGAGAGAGAGAGAGAGAGAGAGGGATGCGCGAGCTGAAGGTAGAGGAGGAGTGTCGCCGCCATTGCGCCAGCTGACACCGCTGCTCCTCCTCGCTAGTTCGCCGCGTCGCCGTGCTTTTCCTCCTTGCTAGTTCGCTATGTCGCCGTGCTCCTCCTTTTCCTAGCATGTCGCCGTTGCTCTGCTCCTCGCCGCTGCTCTTCCTTGGGGTTCTAATTCCACTTCTAATTTGTTGATTTTGTTAATTACATTGTTGATTCTGCTTTTGTTTTTTTGGTTGATTACAATGTTGATTTGTTGATTTTATTAATTACATTGATTCTGATTTTAATTCTATTGTTGTTGATTCTGATTTTATTTTGATTTTATTGTTGTTCTGCTTCTGTTTCTTCTGATTCTGAATAGAGATAAAAATGGGAAAAGAAAATGATTAATTTTATGTTTCTTCTGATTCTATTTCTTCTATTTTTTCTGCTTCTTTGTTGTTGCTCTTAGGAGTTCAGAGAGATGGTGATTGTTTCTCTTTTTTTTTCTCTTCTGTTGTTGCTGCTAGTTAAAATGAATTGTTATTGTTCTTTTCTTTCTTTCTTTCTGCTTTATTGTTGCTGTTTTTGATTCTGTGATGACGAAGAAGAAAAGAAAAAGAGATCTGCTGTGAAGACGAAGAAGAAGAAGGATATTTTATTTCTAAAGATAATTTTAAAATTTAGCTGAATCTTAGGGACGATTTTGTATCTAAAAAAGTTTGGAAATGAAAAAATTTTTTTTACCTATACCTCAGAAACCAAAATTATACTTAACCCATAAAAGAACATACGTTATATAAACCAATATGTTTTATATGTGACTAAGCAGTATAATTAAAAATAAAATAATAAAGTTTAAAACACACATTAATATTTTTTCTACTAAATCCGTAAACACAACAATTCTATTTTTGACAATAATATTCACCATAATTGAAGAAAATAAAAATTAAAAATTAAATAATACTTACTATTTTATGTTAAATTCTGAAAGATGTTTCAATGTACAATATTTATGGTGCAATGTTTTAGAAGGTAATCGTGATTCTACAGTGGAAGTCAAAGTGCATCATCATTGCTCTTTATCCGTGATAATGTGGAAGGGTAAAGATTAGGAGTAACTAATGGAACAGTAAATTAGTGATATATGCCTCAAGAAATTGAAAATATGTATATTAAATGGTATAAAAGTAGCAGAGATAGAATAAAAAATACAACTACATGAAGTATAATAAAAAAGAAGTGCCAATGGAATTATTAAGGTTAGAGATGTGATAGAGGAAAGGTCAGAATTTAAAGAGATAAGAGGTGAAGTCGGAGATGCATAAAAGAAGTCAGAGAAAAAAGGGAAGAAGGGAATTCAGTGGAAGAGGCAATACCACAACAAGCTATTTGTAAGAAAGAAAATAACAGAATTGGATGGGAGTGAGCACTCTAATGCAAACCATGATGCCAAGGGAAAGTTAGTTACAGAGCAGAGACACGTGGCTGTTGATCCACCTTCTGCAGAAGTGCGTAAAAGCATGAGAGGACGCATCATAAATACCAAATGGAAGGATTATGCAAGATAGTTAGAGCCTGGTATGGTACTATTTTATCCTCTGTTCCTCCCTATTCTGGTTACATGATATTTATCGTTCTGTTCTAATCAATTCTTCTTCTCACCCAGGTCCTCACGCAAGATCAGAAATTCTTGCGTTCCTTTTCCTTGCTTCACTTAATTCTTCTTAGTCCCAATCACTGTTCATTGTTATTTTTCTTTTTTTCAAGTAATACTTTCAATTCATATAGCTACAAACTCCTTATAATTAAATTCTGATTCATCAATACAATATCTCTTTTTCCCTTGCATTACTAAGTACCTTCCATTTGGTGCTTTCATTGCCATGGAAGACAACACCAGAATGAAGGGTTTGGAGGCCGACATCAAGAAGTTGTTCCAGATGATGGAGTCGATGATGGAGGAGAACAGATCTGAGTGTGCTCGATTGAAGGAAGCAACAGATCTGAAATTCGAGTCTCTCCAAGCCTCCATTTCCCAAATCGCTAATGAGTCTTCTCAGGCTCGCTCGGTTGTCTTGGGTTCTCACCATGGCGCGAACTCTGGAGGGGATCATTCTTGGCGCGGAGCTGCGCAACCCAGGAAGGTAAATTGCGACTTGGTCAAATTTGACGGATCTGATGCCTTAGCTTGGATTTTTTCTGTTGATCAATATTTTGAGTTCTTTCGGGTTCCCGAAGAGGAACAAGTGGGTCTAGCTGCAATGCACATGTCGGGTATGGCAATTTCCTGATTTCAGATGATGCAACGCACATCCCCCTTTCGTTCTTGGACCCAATTGAAGAGATCAATTGAAATTGAGTTTGGTCCTTCACTGTTTGAATCACCGAGAGAACTTCTTTTCAAACTTCAACAGCGAGGGACGGTTTCCGAATATTATGCAGAATTTGTGGCATTGGCTAACCGATCCCACATTGATCCCCCGGATGCCTTGAGGGATTGTTTCATTAGCAGGTTACAGCAGGATATTAGGCGCGAGGTCAAGGCGCAATGCCCGCCTTCCTTGATGAGGGCCGTGAGCTTGGCCCGTTTATACGAGGACAAGTTCTCACCCAACCCGCCTACCACTACGGCACTGGCCTCGTTCCGCTCTGTTAACCCTCCGACATTGGCTCTAACTCAACCTAAGCCTTCTCTACGTACAGGCTCTCCTCCATTACTACCAGCGCCATCACCACGATCCTCCACTTCTTCTCCACGGAATCCGATTCGCAGGTTATCCTCAGCTGAAATTCAGGCTAAGAGGGCCAAAGGCTTGTGTTATTGGTGTGATGAGAAATACACAGCTCTCCATAAATGCCCGAATAGACACTTTATGTTATTTCAGCTTGAAGGAGACGAAGCCCCTGATGGGGAACAACAAGCTGCAATTGAAGAGGAAGTAGATCCCTTCCTTCAGACCTTGGAGCAATAAGTAACTGACCATCACCTATCCTACAATGCCATGCATGGTACCTCTGGTTCGTCCACAATCCGAATTAGAGCTCTCCTTCAAGGATTGGAGGTTCGAGCTCTATTGGATGGAGGCAGCTTTGATAGTTTCCTCCAACCTCGAATAGCCAAATTCTTGAACATTCCAATGCAGCCTGCCCCTGGTGTGAGGGTGATAGTGGAAAATTTTGGCATCATGGATGTTGAGGGTTATATCCCTTCTCTGGGGGTCACAATGAGTGGGTGCAAAGTCACTATTCCACATGTCTTTGTGCTGCATGTGGCTGGAGGTGACTTGGTGATTGGTTCTCCTTGGCTCAAGCAACTAAAAACGCACATTGTGGACTATGATGCTGCTTTTCTTCTATTCCTGCATAATGGTGAGTTTGTGACAGTGTATGGTGAGAAGAACCCCACCCCGGAGTAAGCTCAGTATCACCACATTCGACGTCTTCTCAACACTGATACAATTAAGGAAGCTTTCACAGTGGAAGTTCAGCAACCTGCACAAAATACAGCCACTCCCCTACCATTTTCCCCTACCATGGGGCCTGCTTTTGCTGAACTCCTCCAGAAGTACCAAATAGTGTTTCAGCAACTGACGAACTGGATTTCCTGTCGGTAAAGAAATTCACAAATATATGATCGCGTTGTAAGTATAGCTTCTAAACCAACAGAAAATCCTTTCGTACAAACGTTTGGTTGTCACAAGTAACAAAACCCAAATAAATTTATAAACCGAAGTATTCAAACCTCGGGTCGTCTTCTCAAGGAATTGCAGGAAAGTATGATTTATTATTGGTTATGAAAAACAGTGTTTTTGGGTTTCAAAAGGTTTGAACAAGGGAAATAAATTGCAGGAATTAATAAATTACTAACTAATAAAACTCTTGGCAAGGTATGAAAATTTGGAAGTCCTATCCTAGTTATCCTTATCGATGGTGATAAGAATTGAGTTTTAATCCCACTTAGTTAACCTTTACTAAAGCAAAGGAAAGTCAAGTGGACTAATTAGTTTGATCCTCAGGTCCTAGCCAATTCCTAAGGAAGGACTAGAGTTATTGAAATTCAATTCAATTAGCAAAAATAACAATTATCAATCACGATGAGTTTGATAACTCAAGAGTCTCTAATTAATCAATTAAAGCCAAGAATATAAAAAGCTAAATAAGAATCATAAATCTGAAATACCTCAATTTATATTAAATAAAGAAAATCCTAACATGAATGGTTTATAAGCCAAATTGATAACATGAGTCAGATACGAATAAAAGCATTAGAATAAATAAAAATATAAAAGGAATATTGAACCTGAGAAGAAGTTGAAATCCTAAATCCTAAATCCTAATATAAATCCTAATCCTAATCCTAAGAGAGAGGAGAGAACCTCTCTCTCTAAAAACTACATCTAAATTATGAAAAGTGAATAATGGAAGACCTCTTAATGAATGGATGCATTCCCCCACTTTATAGCCTCTAATCTGTGTTTTCTGGGCCGAAAACTGGGTCAAAAACAGCCCAGAAATCACCCCCAGCGTATTATGGTACGTACAGGTCGCGGGAAAGTGACGCGGAAGTGTCGTCCATGCGTTTGCGTGGATTGCGTTTCTGCCAGGTCACGCGTCCGGATAATCCACGCGTTCGCGTCGCCTGACTCCGAGGTAGCTATGGAAAATTATATATCGTTGTGAAGCCCCGGATGTTAGCTTTCCAACTCAACTGGAACCGTGTCATTTGGACCTCTGTAGCTCAAGTTATGGTTGATTTAGTACCAAGAGGTCAGGCTGGACAGCTTTAGCAGTTCCTTCAGTTTCTTGTATTGCTTTCACTTTTGCATGCTTTCTTTCCTCTAAGCCATTCCTGCCCTGTAATCCCTGAAATCACTTAACACACATATCAAGGCATCGAATGGTAATAAGAGAGGATCAAAATTAATAAAATTAAGGTCAAAGAAATATGTTTTCAATCATAGCACAAAATCAGGAAGAAAAACGTAAAACATGCGATTTCTATAAATAAGTGGGTAAGGACTTGATAAAATCCACTCAATTGAGCACAAGATAAATCGTAAAATAGTGGTTTATCAACCTCCCCACACTTAAACATTAGCATTTCCTCATGCTAAGCTCAAGAGAAACTATAAAAATGAAGGGGAATGGTAAAATGTATGAAATGCAACTTATCTATATGAATGCAACTACATGCTAAGATATTTCTATCTACTTGGTTAAAAGTAAATAAGTTCTCCAAGACAAATATGAATCAAATTCCACTAATTCAAATTATACTATGAAAGACAAGTAAACTTGTAAGAAGATAGCTCATGAAAGCAGGGAATATAGAATCAAGCATTGAACCCTTACTGGTAGTGTATATCACTCTAACTCTCAAGTGTCTAGGGTCAATCACTCTACTATTTCCTAGTCATGCTTTCTCAGCCTTGTTCTTCATCTAAACAATCAACAAATATTTAGTATACCAATACAAACATCATGAGGTCTTTTCAGGGTTGTAATGGGGCTGAGGTAAAGGTAAGGATATATATATATATATATATAAGGCTAAGTGAGTTAACAAAGTGAATCCTTGATTAGTCTAAGATCTCACCTAACATATACATACTTTATATAATTTAAAATTCTTTACCTAGCTACCCAAAATTTTCCCACTTTTGTATTACATGATCATGTATCAAACTTATTTTTGAATTTTATCTCATGTGCATTGATTCTTTTTATTTTGCTTTGGGGTAATATTATTTTTCTTTTTTTTTTTTTGTATCCCCTTATTTAATTACTTAATATATTTTTTTTTCAATGTACATGGTAATTTAATTATTTTGATTTCACATGAGCATGCTTCCCAAATTTTCAAATAACTTATTCAATTTAATTTCTTTTTTTTTCTATCATCCCATGTTCCCCTGAAATTCCCCATACTTAAATTATACACAATATCTATCTTAAGCTAACCAAGGATTCAACTTGTGATTTTTATTTTATTTTTCTGCTTAAGGCTAGTAATGTGATTATGGAATAAAGGGGGGTTAAAAAGCTCAAAGTGGCTAACAAGGGTGACATAAAAAGGGTAGGCTTATTTAGGATAAGTGAGTGAAAACAAGTAATGGCCTCAATCATATGCAAGCATGTAAATACACTAAATAATGGACATATAGAGTGGAACAAAGTAAAGATTGTAATTATAGAGAAGAAAACACACAAGAATAAAATATTTATGGTTAACTAATGTAACCATATAATTAATCTCAAAATCTCACAGGTTGTGTGTTGTTTGGCTCAAAAACTATGTTCCAAATACAACTTCAAACAAATTTAACACAGAAAATTTTAATTTTTTTATTTAAATTAGTGAAAAAAATTTTTCAAAAATAGGGTCCTAGAAAGAAACTTATTATTTTTCAACCAAGTAGTATTTAAATGCAAACAATCAACTACACATGCAATCTATTATGGAATGCAACAATGAACTAATGAAGAAAATAAGACATTGGTGTTGAGAAGATAATAACTAACCCATGGAGATCGGTATCGACCTCCCCACACTTAAAGGTTGCACCGTCCTCGGTGCATGCTAAGATGTACAAGTGGACGGGTTGCTCCAACTGATGCCTTTCTCTATAGATTGTGTAGATTGACTTGCCTGTCTCCCCATATAGAAGTTCTTCCTTTTCCCTTCTTCGGTGGCCATCCTGAAAGAAGAGGAAAAGGGAGAAAAGTAACCCAGAAATAAAGATAAGAAAAATAAATAAAATATGGGTTGGTAATGCCAAATAATAAAGGTCTCAATTACATAGTAGCTACAACATGCAGTGAGAAAACAGTAGAAGCATACGGCATATCAATAGTGCAAGAATTGCAACAATGGGGAAGAGGGTGTGGGTAATGCAAAATAGTGTAAGTGCATATCAATGCAAAAGGAATATCAGTATTATAAAAATTAGCATTGACTTATGAATAATAATACCCAATTAGAATAAAACAAGTCATGAAGCACCAGAATAATTAAAAAAGATGTAACAGTTGAATGAGAAAATTTTAACACCAATGAAAAAAATAATAATCTTAGAAAAGAAAATAAAAATATACCCAAAGTTAAAATGCAATGGATGAAAGTATGCAAATAAATTAAATAAAATAGAATGGAAGTGAAGAGGGATGAGAAGTTAAAAAGATGAAGTAAGAAAGAAAGAAGAAAGAAGAAAAGATAGAAAAAAAAATTAGAATTAGAAAAGAAAAGATAAGATAATTGGCGCTGATCAGGATAAGTTGTGCGACGCAGGCGACGCGGACGCGTGAGGGACGCGGTCGCGTGGTGTGCGATAAGGTCAGGTGACGCGGACGCGTGGCTCACGCGATCGCGTGGTCTGATTTGTGCGATTGGCGCGAGTGCAGCCTCGCATTTGCGCAACTCTCTGTTTCAAACTCATTTTGCCAAAAATCTGGTGACGCGTTCGCGTGGGTGACGCGTTCGCGTGGGTGACGCGATCACGTGAATGACCATATTTGCAAAACGACGCGGACGCGTGGGGCACGCGTTCGCGTGGTAAGGCTTGTGCTTCTAGCACCGTTCCAGCCCCACTCCATCATAACTTACTGCCATACACCCATTAACGTCGATTTCATAGGGCCACGCGTTCGCGTGGGTGACGCGGACGTGTGGGAGGCTATTTTTCCACATGACGCGGATGCGTTAGGGACGCGGTCGCGTGAGCGTATTTGTGCCAAAGGCACGCCTCCAGCCACACTTTCGCGTGACTCTCTGTTCAATTTTCTTTTCTTCCCAATGCACTGGTGACGCGGACGCATCGGCGACGCTGTCGCGTCGCGTGCGATTTTTTTTTTATAATAATACAATATACAGAATGCAATGCCAATATGAATGTTATGCATGATTCCAGGTCCAATCAAAACTCAAAAACAAATAAAACATACTAGAATTAAAACTGAAAAAGGGACGATCATACCATGGTGGGTTGTCTCCCATCTAGCACTTTTAGTTAAAGTCCTTAAGTTGGACATTTTCTGAGCTCCTTGTCATGGCGGCTTGTGCTTGAACTCGTCTTGAAATTTCCACCAATGCTTGGACTTCCAATAAGCTCTATCAATACTAAGTAAATTCCTCAAGCTTTGATGGGGTTCTTCACAAGCTTTGAGCTCCCAAAGTTGATCCTCATATATTCCTGGATCCCAAATCTTGTTTCTACACCCGTCTTCAAGTTGATTATCGTGATTCCATCCGGGTGGTTCAGCTTTAGAATTCTCACTGAAGCGTCCAAACAACTTCCTAGACCCATTCAATTGAGCTCTACACCAACCTTTGCGTTTAAACTTAAAGCTTCCAACCATAATGAACCTTGCAGGACAATTCTTACCACTGACCATCTTCCTCTTACTCTTAATGCCACAAAGGGCTCTAAGCTGATCATCCATCTCTAGTAGCCCATATTCAAGTGGGAAAGTAAAGGTCAAGGATAAGAATTTTACCCACTTGAACATTGTGTTGGACGGTAATGGCCTTGGGAGAGGTATTTCTAACGAATTTGCAAGCTCCACTCCCTTGTGCTCTTCTCTGACAACTTCCACCTCTTTACAAGTTTCTTCAATATCAACCTCTTCCTCTTGGTAGCTTTCTTCCAATTCAATCTCTTCTTCATTGCTCACCAAGGGCATGGGAGGCTGTGCTTCTTCTTCTTTAATCTCCATCTCTTGACCAACCTCTTCCAAGTCTTCAACTATGATATGCCTTGGATGTTGTACACCCTCCTCAGCATCAATTTCAATCGCCTTGGAAGGAGGTTCTATAACCTGACTTTCCCATGGAGGTTCATCATATCCTAAGTCTGCAACCACTTTTTCCTTTTCAATAATTGCTGCTTTGTCCAGTTATTTAAGTATAAAATCGTACTCCTCCTTGATGATTTCTTTTCTATGACAACTCCCTTCAACTACTCCTTCATCTGCAAAGGTCCCTTCTACCTTCTACCTTCTACCTTCACCTTTAGTGCCTCCTCTAGCTCCTTATGAAGTATGGATTCACGAAGATGATCCCTTCTCTCTTATTCTGTGTCAATAGCATCATTGGGATCATGTTGCTCTTGGATTGATGGATGTGGGTGCTCTTCCAGGAAGGGTGATGATGGGATGGAAAGATCATTATGGGATTGAAAAGGAAGTGCACTAGAGCTTGAGGGTTGATTGTTGAAGGTATTCGGTGGTCCAATTTGGGCGATGAGAGCTTGTATAGTAGAGTTTAGATCGGTAAGTGCTTTCTCCATGGAGGTTTGGGGTGGATAGGAGGGTTCATTTGTTGGGAGAAAGGGTTCATGGTAGGAAGGTGGTTCATCTTGATAATGATAAGGAGATGCTGTATATTGAGGTGGTGGTTCATGAGAGTAATTGTGTTGGAATGGGGGTGGTTCTATGTATGGTTCATTTGGCTCATAAAGTGGTTGGTATGGTGGATACGGGTTAGGGTCATATGGAGGTGAATGGTGGAAAGGGGCTTGTGAGTATGGTGGTCCAAAGTCATGTTGAGGAAAGGGTTCATAGGCATATGGTGGTGGTTGTTGATAGTCCATTGGAGGTGGTTGTTACCATGAGGGTTGATCAAATCCTTGTGACTCCTCCCATCTTTGATTGTTCTAACCTTGATGCCTGTTCTCATTATAATTTCCTCTTCCTGTAACATAATTGTAACCAGACTTATAGCCAAAGGAGTGAGAGTTCATAGTAGTAGGAGAAAATAGAAACAAAAACTAACAAAAAGAAAATATTTTGAAAAAGATATGATTTTTGAAAAAAAAGGATAAGATAAGATTTTGAAATAAGATAAGATAAGATTTTAAAAAAGATATGATTTTTTTTTAAAAAGATTTGAATTTTGAAATTTAAAACTAAGATAAGATAAGATAAAAATTTTAAAATAAAAATCTGCAAATTTTTTTATAAAAATAAAGGATGACATTAGAATTCGTGGCTGAACGAACGGTTTTCCTGTCTTCCTGTCGGTTTCACAAATATATGATCGCGTTGTAAGTATAGCTTCTAAATCAATAGAAAATTCTTTCGTACAAACGTTTGGTTGTCATATGTCATAAAACCCAAATAAATTTATAAACCGAAATATTCAAACCTCGGGTCGTCTTCTCAAGGAATTGCAGGGAAGTATGATTTATTATTGGTTATGAAAAATAGTGTTTTTGGGTTTCAAAAGGTTTGAACAAGGGAAATAAATTGCAGGAATTAATAAATTACTAACTAATAAAACTCTTGGCAAGGTATGAAAATTTGGAAGTCCTATCCTAGTTATCCTTATCGATGGTGATGAGAATTGAGTTTTAATCCCACTT
>NC_029788.2:19665105-19677107 GCF_000816755.2 Arachis ipaensis
GATAAAAATTTTTTTTTAAACGTCTAAAAATAAAATTTTAAAAATAGAATAGAATAGAATCAAAATTTAAAGTTTTAAGTTTAGAAAAATTTTTTTTTAGTATAGAAAAAATTTTAGAATAGAATAGAATAAAGTTTTAGAATAGAATAGGAAAAAAAAGTTTTTAGTATAGAAAAAGTTTTATAAAAGAAAAACAATCAAAAACAAAGATAAAAGAGGATGATGATACTTGAGAGTGAGGAAACCGATATTCAGACCAATGTTAATACAATGTCCTTCTCCTTTAATATTACTCTTGTCCGTAGTTCCAATCTTGTTAGTTTCTACCCTCCTCAGTGTTCCTAAACTAGTTGGGAGTACCATTGTTGGTGGAGGTTACCTGATAGTTGTTGGTGGTGGTATACGGATACTTGGGAAAGGAGTTGTACTGAAACCTGGTGGTATGAGTGTTCGGGGAAAGGTGGTAAGTGGAGGTATACTGGGATTGGGCATAGGTGGTATGGTTGGTGAAATACTCGGTTTACTTGGTATGTATCTTGGTGGGGGTAAGGTTGTGTTAATGAGAGTACTTGGTGGTGGAGTTATATGTCGTAGAGGAATAGTAATAGTTCTACTTGGTGGAAGGATGGTACTTGGGAAAGAGGGTTGTTTACTTGGGAGGATAGGTGGGGTTTGGAGGTACCTCTTTCGTGAATGGCTAGATTTGAGATGATATGTTCGAGAGTAGCGGGTTTAACCTGGTGGCTTATGGAAGTTGTTAGTTGGGAGTTCGAGATCACGTGAAGGAAAAGTTAGGGTATTACTAGAAAGGTAGGGTAGTAGTGGGAAGGACCTTCTCGTGGGTGTAGGTAGTTAGGTTCTCGTTGTACTAGGGTTACTACGATAACTGTGTCTTATTCTCTCTTCCCTAGTAGAAGCACTTAGGTATGAAGTATTCCTCGATCTCCTCCGTGATTTCCACTTCCATCTTCCATCTTCCATCTTCCCTGGAAACGTCTACTTCCTCATCAACTTCCCTCAACAGTATCTTTTCTTTAGTAGTTCCTCCTCATGCTAAAATATGAATTTATTGACCTGTTTCGTCGTTAATAACTTTTCCTTTTTCACCAACGTCTGAATCCTATACTACTTGGAGGTACCCTTTCAGTCCAATATCTTGGAGGAAGGTTCCGCTAACTTTAACTACGACTCCTCCCACATGTTGTAGGTTCCGTATAGTATCAACTTCTGAACCTTCTCCAACCAGTTCTCTACCTCTAATTTCTTCTTCTTCGTGTCGGAGGGTACGGGAACCACTCGTTACTTCTTCTCTAACTTAACCTTCTTTCGATGGTTCTCCTTCTCCAACTATAACTTCTTTGAACATTTCTCCACCTTCAACAGTCTCTTCTCGTGTTCCCTCACCTCGAACGTTTAAGCAATCTTTATGGAGAGGGTTCCGGTAATGGCAGGTTGTGTTACAAGTTCACCCATTTTAAGAATAGGAACTGGAAATGAAAGGGTGAACTTATACCCGATGATCTCTACCTACTAGTCGAATCTCGGGAAACACCGTAATTCTCATTCTCCTTCTACCAGTCACCATTCTTAACAGGACGTTCCAAGTAATACCAACCTTCGAAATTCAAATTTGCGTTTCCAACCACATCTCGAGTTAACTTACCCAGATCCTTCAACAAACCTGCGAAGTCACTCTTAAGATTTCGACTTGGTGGGCCTACCTTAGTGCTATTAGTTGAACTTCTGCCCACATCTTTGTTCTAAACCCTAGGTCCTTATATACTCCTAGTTGAAACCCTCGAGTTTCGAACACTTCTTGGGGTAGTTTCGAACTCCTTAAATGAATCATAACTATCTCGAATAACCTTCAGGTTCGTAACCACCTTTAAAGTTCTGCTCAAGTTCGTGTTCGGCGGTACTGTTCCTCGAGTCTTTTACAGGTTGAATTCCTGAAATTGATTTTCACGATCTACCCTCTGTTGGGTGGTACCATACTAGCAGGGAAAAAGTCAAAATTAAGATCATACAAAATAAACAAAAACTCAAAACTAACCTGGAATACAATAACCAATAATAAGGCACACGTTTGCAATTCCCCGGCAACGGTGCCATTTTCAGGAACTGGATTTCCTGTCGGTAAAGAAATTCACAAATATATGATCGCGTTGTAAGTATAGCTTCTAAATCAATAGAAAATTCTTTCGTACAAACGTTTGGTTGTCATAAATAACAAAACCCAAATAAATTTATAAACCGAAATATTCAAACCTCGGGTCGTCTTCTCAAGGAATTGCAGGGAAGTATGATTTATTATTGGTTATGAAAAATAGTGTTTTTGGGTTTCAAAAGGTTTGAACAAGGGAAATAAATTGCAGGAATTAATAAATTACTAACTAATAAAACTCTTGGCAAGGTATGAAAATTTGGAAGTCCTATCCTAGTTATCCTTATCGATGGTGATGAGAATTGAGTTTTAATCCCACTTAGTTAACCTTTACTAAAGCAAAGAAAAGTCAAGTAGACTAATTAGTTTGATCCTCAGGTCCTAGCCAATTCCTAAGGAAGGACTAGAGTTATTGGAATTCAATTCAATTAGCAAAAATAACAATTATCAATAACAATGAGTTTGATAACTCAAGAGTCTCCAATTAATCAATTAAAGCCAAGAATATAAAAAGCTAAATAAGAATCATAAATCTTAAATACCTCAATTTATATTAAATAAAGAAAATCCTAGCATGAATGGTTCATAAGCCAAATTGGTAACATGAGTCAGATACGAATAAAAGCATTAGAATAAATAAAAATATAAAAGGAATATTGAACCTGAGAAGAAGTTGAAATCCTAAATCCTAAATCCTAATATAAATCCTAATCCTAATCCTAAGAGAGAGGAGAGAACCTCTCTCTCTAAAAACTACATCTAAATTATGAAAAGTGAATAATGGAAGACCTCTTAATGAATGGATGCATTCCCCCACTTTATAGCCTCTAATCTGTGTTTTCTGGGCCGAAAACTGGGTCAAAAACAGCCCAGAAATCACCCCCAGCGTATTCTGGTACGTACAGGTCGCGGGAAAGTGACGTGGAAGCGTCGTCCACGCGTTTGCGTGGATTGCGTTTCTGCCAGGTCACGCGTACGCGTAATCCACGCGTTCGCGTCGTCTGGCTCCGAGGCAGCTATGGCATATTATATATCGTTACGAAGCTCCGGATGTTAGCTTTTCAACACAATTGGAACCACGTCATTTGGACCTCTGTAGCTCAAGTTACGGTCGATTTAGTACCAAAAGGTCAGGCTGGACAACTTTAGCAGTTCCTTCAGTTTCTTGTATTCCTTCCACTTTTGCATGCTTTCTTTCCTCTGAGCCATTCCTACCCTGTAATCCCTGAAATCGCTTAACACACATATCAAAGCATCGAATGGTAATAAGAGAGGATCAAAATTAATAAAATTAAGGTCAAAGAAATATGTTTTCAATCATAGCACAAAATCAGGAAGGAAAACGTAAAACATGCGATTTCTATGAATAAGTGGGTAAGGACTTGATAAAATTCACTCAATTGAGCACAAGGTAAATCGTAAAATAGTGGTTTATTAGCAACCTACAGGGCTTCCCCCACAAAGATTGCATAATCATTCTATTCCCTTGGTAGAGGGGGCAGCACCAATCCGAGTTAGACCGTACCGATACCCTCACCACCATAAGACTCAAATTGAGTGCATGATTCAAGAGATGCTTAAGGATGGAATCATTCAGCCTAGCCGTAGCCCTTTTTCATCACCAATCCTTTTAGTAAAAAAGAAGGATGGCTCTTGGAGATTCTGTACTGACTATCGTGCTTTGAATAAGATTACGGTCAAGGATCGCTTTCCCATTCCCACAGTGGATGAACTTCTGGATGAGTTATTTGGAGCAAAAATTTTTTCAAAGTTGGATCTCAGATCAGGTTATCACCAGATTTTGGTAAAGCCGGAGGATAGATACAAGACCACATTCCGCACACACCAAGGACATTACGAATGGCTAGTAATGCCATTTGGATTAACAAATGCACCAGCCACCTTCCAACATCTTATGAACGATATCTTTCAGCCATTCTTGAGAAAGTTTGTCCTTGTCTTCTTCGATGACATATTGATCTACAACCCTTCCACTTCTCAGCACTTAGCACATTTGGAGATCGTGTTGCAAACATTACAGAAGGAATCCTTATTTGCCAAGATGTCAAAATGCTTGTTTGCTGTGTCCGAAATTGACTATCTGGGCCACACCATCACAGAGAAAGGTGTGTGATAAACCACTATTTTATAGTTTATATTGTGTTTAATTGTGTGGTTTTATCATGATCCTGACCCACTTATTCATTAAAATAACATGCATTTATATTTCCTTCCTGAAATTATTACATGAGTGAAAACTGCTTCTTAGAGAATTTTAATTATACATTTTACTTCTCCTTTATTCCATTCGATGCCGTGATCTGTGTGTTAAGCGTTTCAGGCTTTATAGGGCAAGAATGAGTTGGAGATTGGAAAGGAAGCCAGCAAAAATAGAAGGAACACAAGAAATTGAGGAGATGACCAGCGAGAAGCGACGCGGCTGCATGGACGACGCGACCGCGTGGAGAAGATCAAATCGAAGTGACGCGGCCGCATGGATGACGCGACCGCGCAAAATGGAAAAGCAAGAGCGACGCGGAGGCGTGGACGACGCGCCCGCGTGGTGAAGCGAAACGCGAATGACGCGTCCGCATGAGCGACGCGATCGCGTGGCATGCGCGATCTGCATAATTTGCAGAATCGCTGGGGGCGATTTTGGACCCTATTTTGACCCAAGTTTCAGCCCAGAACCGCAGACTAGAGCCAGAGAACATGCATAAACCAAAGACAACATTCATTCTACACAGTTTTAGTTTTTTAGATCTAGTTTTACTCCTCCTCTAGGTTTTCTCTCTACACATTCATAGTTCTTAGGATTTAATTTTCACTTACTTTTTTGGCATTGGAACACTGAGAAGAGTTATTACCTCATCAAGACTTCGTCATTCTAGTTCGTTTTCTTTACTTGGCTTCACTCTTCCATGTTCTTTGCTTTGTTTAATTTTACCATTGGAATATTCTTAGGATTATTTAATACAAGGATCACTTTTATTTTTAATTGACTATTTTAATTTTTATTTACAATGTCTTTCTTTAATTCCTTTTCATATGCTATGAATTTTACCTTTACAATGAGTGAGTAATTTCCTAACTTGATGGGGAATTGATTGAAAGGAACCCTTGAGTTGGAAGGCTTGAAAGAACAAATTGTAATTGGGTTTGTGGTTGGATTACCTCCTAATCACTAACACCAATCCCTTTTAATTAAGTGGATTGCAACTTGTGAACGGACGTAGCATTCCAACTTGTTTGACTTTCCCTTACCTAGTGAAGGATAACTAAATAGGACAACCTTCAATTGTCAATTAATCTTGAGAGCATTCCAACAACAATAGGGATTCCAACTAATCAATTCCCAGTCAAGGCTTTTATTTACATTATTCAAATTCACCAATTTAATTTCCTGTTGCCCAATTCAAACCTTTTTGAAAACCTCTGATTAATAAAATAGCACACTTTTCTGCAACTCGTTGGGAGACGACCTGGGATTCATACTCCCAGTATTTTAATTTCAATTTTCTGTGACATCTTTCTAAATTGATAGGCAGATTTCTGGTGAATTAAGAACTATACTTGCAACGTATATATATTTTAACAATTTTTAATTCGCCAATTTCTGCCCCCATCAATGTGCACATGGAAAAGGATAAAATTCAGGCTGTAATAGCTTGGCCAACACCTGAGAACCTCAAACAACTTTGGGGATTTCTGGGGTTGACAGGTTACTATCAACGCTTCATCAAAGGCTACGCTTCTCTTGCATCTCCTCTCACAGATTTATTAAAGAGAGATGCCTTCCAGTGGAGCTCAGTTGCTGCTCATGCCTTTGAGTCATTGAAGAAGGCAATTACTTCAGAACCAGTTTTAGCCCTTTCCAACTTTGATCAACCTTTTATAGTGGAAACCGATGCTTCTAGTACGGGAATTGGAGCGGTTCTTTTGCAAGATAAACACCCATTGCCTTCTTTTCTAAGAAATTATCTACTAACAAACAGCACCAGTCAGCTTATGCCCTGGAATTTTATGCAGTGACTGAAGTGGTAGCCAAATTCCGCCATTACTTATTGGGAAAGAAATTCATTATACGTACAGATCAGCAGAGCTTAAAGACTCTAGGAGATCAGACCTTGCACACCCCTGACCAACAAAAGTGGATACACAAGCTCATGGGGTATGACTTTGAGATTCAATATAAACCTGGTAAGGAGAACACTGCTGCTGATGCACTTTCTCGCAGCTTCATGGCTGCTTGGTCTTGCCCAAAACCGGAATGGTTCAATACATTGAAGAGCGAAATAGAGGCTGACAACGTACTGAGAGAGCTTCGGGAGAATTGTGAGAAAGGCTCACGGAAAGAACCCAACTATTCTGTTTCAGAATGGGGTGCTATTATAGAGGAAGAGGTTGGTGATTCCGAAAGGGAGTTCATTGATGCAAGAAGTTTTGCACGAATACCATGATAGCGTGATTGGAGGTCATTCCGGCATCGCCAAGACTATGGAACGAATTTGCTATGCTTTTTATTGGCCAAATATGCAACGAGATATAAGAGCTTATGTTCTTTCCTGCTCCACTTGCCAGCGCGCCAAAACAGAGGCTCAACTACCTGCAGGCTTGCTTCAACCTCTCCCAATACCATCACAGGTTTGGGAGGCTGTCTGCATGGATTTCATCACTGCTCTCCCACAATCTCATGGGTACACAGTCATTATGGTGGTCATTGATAGATTGACAAAATTTGCTCATTTTATACCATTGAAACATGACTTTGATAGCCGCTCTGTGGCAGAGGCATTCATCAGGAATGTTGTCAAACTCCATGGCTTTCCTAGCTCCATTGTCTCGGACAGGGACCGGGTCTTTATGAGTCATTTTTGGCAGCGATTATTTAAGTCGCAAGGCACTACTTTATCCATGAGCTCAGCATACCATCCACAAACGGACGGACAAAGTGAAGTCTTGAACAAGACATTGGAGATGTACCTTCGTTGCTTCTGTTTCGAAAATCCTAGGTTATGGTTTGATATTCTATCTTAGGCTCAGTATTGGTATAACACTTCTTACCACAGAAGCATCAAAATGTCTCCTTACATGGCTTTATATGGTCGTGCTCCCCCAAATCTCATTAGATATGAGTTCTCTCATGATGATGAACCCTCGTTGCAAGAGTTGCTAACCAAGCGGGACATACTGCTGGAACAACTTAAGGCCAACCTCAGTCATGCCCAACAATATATGAAGACATTTGCTGATAAAAATCGTCGAGATGTTGAATTTCAAGAGAATGATATGGTACTAGTTCGTTTACAACCCTACCGCCAACACTCAGTGGCTTTGAGAAAAAATCAGAAGCTGGGTTTGAGATACTTTGGCCCATTTCGCATTATCAATAAACTTAGCTCGGTGGCATATAGACTAGAACTTCTTCCAGAGGCCAAGATTCATAATGTGTTTCACATTTCAGTGTTAAAAAGATTCTGCGGGGATAACACTAATCAGTACTTGCCATTGCCTCTACAGACTAGTGCCAAAGATCCTATACTTGAGCCTTCTCGAGTTATAGGAGTTCGCACGATTCTCAAACATGGAGAACCAGAAGACCAGGTCCATGTGCAGTGAGGAATTGGAGACACTGCAGAGACATCCTGGGAACCTGTTGCAGACATGATTAGACTATACCCTGCTCTCAACCTTGAGGACAAGGTTGGTCTAAATGGAGAGGATAATGTAAGAAAGAGAATAACAGAATTGGATGGGAGTGAGCACTCTAATGCAAACCATGCTGCTAAGGGGAAGTTAGTTACAGAGCAGAGACACGTGGCTACTGACCCACCTTCTGCAGGAGTGCGTAGAAGCATGAGAGGACGTATCATAAATACCAAATGGAAGGATTATGCAAGATAGTTAGAGCCTGGTATGGTGCTATTCTATCCTCTGTTCCTCCCTATTCTGGTTACATGATATTCATCGTTCTGTTCTAATCAATTCTTCTTCTCACCCAGGTCCTCACGCAAGATCAGAAATTGCTGCGTTCATTTTCCTTGCTTCACTTAATTCTTCTTAGTCCCAATCACTGTTCATTGTTATTTTTCTTGTCTTCGAGTAATACTTTCAATTCATATAGCTACAAACTCCTTGTAATTAAATTCTAATTCATCAATACAACATCTCTTTTTCCCTTGCATTACTAAGTACCTTCCACTACTCCACAAGTCGACATGATTATGCAACCTCCTACTAAGTGTGTTCTCTCATGCTGTGTCTCAATCCCTGTTTCTCTGGATCATGCGTCACATGTCTACTCTTTTCTAACTAATTCAGCTTTGTTCGTTACATTACCCAACCTTTCAACCTCAACCTTGTCCTCAAAGTTAAAAGTTGGATAAGCCTTGAAGAAGTAGTCCTCCACTTCTTCCCATGTCCTTTCATCCCCTATGCCTGGTCCCCACTGCATCCGCAACTGCGGAACCTCTCGGCCCTGTAGTAAAACTGTTCTATTCCCCACAGTCGCATGAGGAGCAAGTATGGGACCTTCGGCTACCCATTGTAGGTGAAGAGATTAATTTAATGCACGATATTTAATTTTAAAAATTAAAATGAGTCATTTAATGTAAAGTCAGGATTAATTTAGTGTATCTACAATGATAATATAGCATATGGCACCTCGATGAATACTGTTGTAACATTTGACAAAATTAATACATGGCCAAATAGTATTATGACACGTGATACAACTGTTCATGTTAATATGCCACGTGTCACTGGTCAATACATCATCATATCATCACACGTGGCTAAACCATGGAGTGACACATGTCACTAACAATCCATGTTATCAAGCCATGTCATCACAGCGTTAATAAAAAATGGGATAGGGACTAATGTGATGCACTTTTGTCAATCTCAGACACAATTAGTATAATTGAAATCTCAAGAACGATTTTAGTACACGACGCCAATCTTAGAGACCATTTTGAGGGTTTAACTCCTCTTTCAATGCTCAACACAATAAAGTAGAGCAAAAAGGGACACAGGACAACAAAATACAAGACATAACCATATATAAAATGTTCTAATCCGTTGTGATCTCCGGCATTGCCATCAACAACCAAACGGATCAACTCTACACTATTTCCTGTAACTCAAGAAGGACCTAATCTTTACTCCTTCAACACTTGTCTCTACGCTCTGAAACACTTTGCTATTCCGCTCCAACCAAATGTTCCAAGCAACCGCGCAGAACTCTCAAAGAACTCTTTACCGGGCCCTGGAATGGCCCATGCTCTATTAGCACACGTCAACCAAGCACACCACACCTGCCATGTAAACTCACAAGCAAAAAATAAATGGTGCACGAATTCTATGTCCTTTTTACACAACACACATATATTGTCATTATGATTAATAATGCCGAGTCTAGTCAGCCTCTTCTTCGTGTTGACTCTGCCAACTAAAACAAACCATGCAAATAGTTCAACTCTTGGAGGAACCCAGCCTCTCCAGATGGAACTATTGAAACTGTAACTCGTGATGTCCTCTGAGAGGGTCTCATTCTGCAGTACCTACACAAATGAATTAGCAGAAAAAATACCTTTTTTGTCAAATTTCCATACAACTGAATCCTCTCTATCAACCGACAATCTTACAACCCGTAATCGGTCGTGAAGTTGATTGAGCAACTCTAACTCCTATTGGAAGAGTTCTCTCCTCCACTGGAAGTTCCACACCCACTCTAACCCATCCCAAAACCCACAGTCCCCTATTACAGATCCTTGTTGATTTGAAACTGAGAAGAGTCTTGGAAAACAATCTTTCAACGATGCGCCTTGTAATCAAGCATCCTCCCAAAAACGAGTTCTTCTGCCATTTCCCACCTCCATGGACAAGCCACTGATCATCATATCTCTTATCTGCTGCTCCTTAATATTAAGCTGGCAAATATCTTTCCACAGGCCTCCTTTTGATGGCAAAGGTTGGTTTGACAACATTACAGTTGGGTCCAACTGATTACAGGAGCATACAACTTTCTTCCAAAGCGGGCAGTCCTCCTTTGAAAAGCGCCACCACTACTTGAATAGAAGCAACGCATTTCTAATTAAAGCATCTCCCACCCCCAAACCACCTAGTTTTTTCGGAGGTTGAACTACCTCCCACTTCACCAGTGGTATCCCGCTATTCCCATCTTCTTTACTCCGTAAGAACCTTCTCTGTAGTCCAATTATCTTTTCTGCAACTGCCTTTGGCATCTTATACAAGCTAAAGTAATAAATCAGCAGGCTATTGAGAACATATTTTATGAGGGCCAATTTACTCGCTTTGTTAAGAGATCGAGATTTCCATAAGCTCAGCTTGTCTTCCACCTTGTCTATGATTGGTTTCCAGGTCTTCACTAACCGAGGGTTAGCGCCAAGAGAAATTCCTTAGTACCTGACAGGTAGCACAGCTTCGGCACATCCCAAACAGACCACACATATTCATCACCCATTCCTTCTCACAGTTAACTGGAATTAGGCTCGACTTCTCAAAGTTGATACTCAGGTCAGACATTAACTCAAAGCACCGCAGGAGTCTCTTATAATTCACAAGCGTCTCCGTTTCCTATGGACAAAATAAGATTGTGTCATCTGAAAATTGTAGATGCGATAATTCTATATTGTCCCTACCCACCAGCAGTGGAGAGATTCGGCCATTTCTTACCGCCTCCCCCACCATTCTGTGCAGAACGTCAACAACAAGAACAAACAGAAAAGGAGAGAGTGGGTCTCCTTGTTTGAGTCCTCTCTCCATCTTGAACGGCTTGGATGGTGACCCATTGATCAACACTGACATAGACGCTATAGTCACACATTCCCTCACTCAAGCCCTCAATCTAAGACCAAAACCCATCTTCTATAGTACTATATCCACAAAGCTCCATCTCACTCTGTCGTAGGCTTTCTGAAAGTCTAGCTTCACAATTGCCGCCTGCTTCTTTCGCAGCTTCAGCCATTGGACCGTCTCACAAGCAATGAGGGCTCCATCATGTATTTTCGGCCCTTTACAAATGCAGACTGAGTCTCTCCCACTAGATGTGGCATCACTAGTCGCATTCTTCTTACCAGTACTTTGGATATCACCTTGTACACACAGCCAACCATACTAATCGGTCTTAAGTCCTTTATTTCCTTGGCTCCCACAAATTTTGGAGCTAACGCCACCCAAGTAATATTAGCATCTGTTGGTAGCTTCGCATTCTGGAAAAAGCCCAACACAGCTGCAGTAAACTCCTGACCAAGCTCATCCCAACATTTCTTTATGAAGTTCATATTATAACCATCACTACCTGGTGCTATATTGGACTAACAATCCTAAACCGCCTCTCATACTTCCTCAGTTGATGGCATTTCCTCTAGTGTTGCTGCCTCTTCGTCATTAATCTGCTTAACCAGCCCATCACAGCTCCCAATCAGCGGAGCATACTCCTGCCTATATAGTTCTTTATAAAAACCTAAAATCGCAGTCTTTATTCTAGCCTGATTCCGTACCAATCTTCCATTAATCACTAGAGAATCAATTCTGTTGTTCCTCCTTACTCTAAACAGTAAATCCTAAATATTTCTTACAACTCAAAAATAATATAGGATGTTCAACACCATAAACACTAACAATTTTTCTTTTTTCATTTTTATCCTTTTTTTCCCTAGGCATAAACAAAAATATAGAATGATGATAAGTTGATCCATAAAGGCAAGGTGTAAGATTCCTCAAAAGACGTGGATTTGTATGACTGCATGCATCAGGCATCATGTTAGATATATATTTTTTATTGTATAAAAAAAATAAAAAATAAATTAATAAT
>NC_029788.2:19677182-19695012 GCF_000816755.2 Arachis ipaensis
CATAATTTTTTAATTTATCAAATACAAAATAAAAAATTTATGCTTTTAAAAAGTACAAACATATTTTTAAAAAAAATTACCAAATCTAACTTGATATGTGATGAGCGGATATTTTATACGCTTTTTGGCATCCTTTTCATATAGCTTTTAGTAGCTTCTGTTTAGTTTTTATTAAGTTTTTATAGGTTTTAGTGTTAAATTCACATTTTTGGATTCTACTATGAGGTTTTGTGTTTTTGTACAATTTTTGGTATTTACTGGTTGAAATTGAGGAGTTGGAGCAGAAGTCTGATTCAGAGACAGAGAAAGCACTGTAGATGCTGCCCAGATCTGACCTTCCTACATTCAAAAGAGCTTTTCTGGAGTTACAGAAGTCCAAATGGAGCACTTTTAACGACTATGGAAATCTGACTTCCAGAGCTTTCCAGAAATATATAATAGTCCATTCTTTTCTTCGGATTAGAATGCCCAAAACTGGCATCCAACGCCAGCTTCCTGCCCCCTTCCAAGTGTCCAGCGCCCAAAAGAGCAGAGACCAATGTACAAACGCCCAAAGAGGACCCCCTAGCTGGCGTTCCACACCCCAGAGACCTCATAGCACGTGAATCTCATCAAAGCTCATCCCAAACACTCACCAAGTGGGCCCCATAAGTGAATTTTAGCACTAAATAGACTATTTTACTTTTACTAGTCATCTGTTTAGTATTTAAAGTTATTTTTACATGATCATTCGAGGAACATCAGACCTTTTACACTATTTTCGAGTTTTACATTGTATTTCACTTCAGCATGAGTTTCTAAACTTTCTAAGTTGAGGGGAGGAGCCCTGCTGAGTCATATGAATTAATAAAAGTATTACTATTTCTTCTCCGATCCGTGTTTGATCTGTTTCTAAGATGTATATCCGATCTTTATCATGGTGGATAGGATGATCTAACCAATTAGCTCTGTTCATCACATTAAGACGAATGTGCCTAACAAACACCCGCATCTACTTGGGTTTGTGTGAATACGTGACTGAAAAGCACGAGCCAACAGCTATGTTTATACATCTCTCAGACGGTTAATCCACGACTTTGTTGGGGACTTCTCGAGACACCATTTCAGCCGATTTTCAGAGAAATTTAGGTCTCCGTGGTATAGGCTAGAATCCAAAGAAGTAGCATCCTCTGATCTGGAAGATTCGACCTTGTCTGTGGCGTTTTGAGTAGGATCGCTAAGAGAATGGACTGCTATGCGCTTCACCCTTCATCAGATTGGATGACCACGGCCAATGGCATTCAATCTGTAGCAGAGGAGATCAATGACCACGACCCATGGCGTTGATCACATACAGCTTGCCATAGAAGAAGATCATTCACAAGCAGAGAAGACAGTAATACCAAAGTTAATTCAGAAAGGCAAAGCAACTCAAACTCTCAACTTGATTCCTATCAGTATTTTCTATCCCTTTTGCTTTCATAGTTTCATGATCATCATACTTCAACCAACTCCATATACAACCTTCTGATTCTGCTTGACTAAGACCTGCAAGATAACCATAGCTTGCTTCAAGCCACAATCATCGTGGGATCGACCCTGACTCGCTCAAGTATTACTTGGATGACCTAGTGCACTTGCTGGTACTACTGTACGGAAGTGTGGGGTTTGCGTACATACACCATCTTTTTGGCGCCATTGCCAAGAATTGTTGAGTTTGGACAAACTGACGGATTGTCTTGCTCTCTAGATCAGGTAATTTATTTTATTTTATTTTAATTGAGTCTTTTATTTTTGCTTTCTTCTTCTCTAATTTTTGAAAATCATTAAAAACCTTTTCAAAAATATTTTTCTTTTCTTTGTTCAGTTTATGTTCTTGTTGATCCTTTAATTTTTGCAAGAGTATAGCTTTGATTTGAGTCTTTTATTTTTATTTTCTTCTTCTTCAAATTTTCGAAAATTTAAAACCCTTCTTCAATTTTTTTTTTCTTTTCTTTGTTTAATTTGTGTTCTTGATTTGAGTCTTTGTTTGTGTTCTTGTTGAGTCTTTTATTTTTCCTTCTCTATTTTTTTCGAAAATTTCAAAAAGGTTTTTCAAAAATATTTTTATTTTTGTTGTTCAATTGGTTAGAGCGTTGTGTTCATGTTCTTGGTAATTGTTGTTCTTTTGAGTCTTTCTTTCTAAAAATTTTCAAAAATAATTTTTCTTTGGTTAAATCTTGTGTCAAGTCTTTAAGATTGGTGTTTTCTTGTGTTTCTCTTTTTGTTTTTTGAAAATTTATGTTTAGTTTTCAAAAAATTTTAAGTTTGGTGTCCTTTTTTATGTTCTTGTGTTCTTTGAGACTTTAAATCTTGTTCTTTGTGTTCTTGTGAGTCTTCAAAGTGTTCTTGAGTCTTTTGTATGTTTTGATCTTACAAATTTTTAAGTTGGGTGTCCCTTTGTGTTTCCCTCCAAATTTTCGAAAATAAAGGAGTGCTAGATCTAAATATTTTAAATCTTGTGTCTTTTTTGTATTTTTCTCTTTCATCAATAAATTCAAAATCAAAAAAATATATCTTTTCTAACTTAATTTTAGCTTAATTTTTGAAAATACTAATAAAAATTCAGATTTCAATTTTAAATTTTTATCTTATCATATCTTAGTTGTCGAGTTTTCAAATTTCAAATCTCTTCAAAATTAAAAATCATATCTTTTTTAAAAAATCTTATCTTTTTCAAAATCATATCATATGTTTTTCAAAATTTAAAAATCTTATTTTATCTTTTTCAAATTTCAAATTTTAAAAGTCATATCTTTTTCAAAATCAAATTTCAAAATCTTATCTCTTTTTAATTTCAAACTTTAATTTCAAATCTTTTCTTATCCTATCTTCTATTTTCATTTTTTATTTTTATCTTTTCTTAATTAATATCTCTTCTTCTCTCTCTTATTTTTCAAAACCTCCTAACTAACTTTTCCCTCCTTAATTTTCGAAAATAATATCTTCTTCTTTCTCTTCTTTTTCAAAACCTCCTAAGTAACTCTTCTCTTCCTTAACTTTCGAAAATAATATCTCATTTTCTCTCTCTTCTTTTTCAAAACTACCTAACTAACTCTCATCTCTCTTAATTTTTGAAAACTTCTTCTTCTCTTCCCTCCTCAAAATTAATTAAATAAATAAATAAAAATAAAAAATATTTTAATTGTTATTTACTGCTCTTCTTCTCATATCTATATATTCGAACTCTATCTCTCTCTCTCTCTCTCTCTTCTTCTACCTACACTTCTTTATCTTCTTTCCTTCCTTCTTCACATCTCACTGGGAGCTTCTTGCCAATTGGCACAAAAAGTTTTCTTGTGATTTCCTTTCCATCTTTCTTCTTCTTCTTTCTTTACTTCTGACTTTAAGGAGGAGCTTCTTAACTATTGGTATAGAAAGTCTTTTTCTTTTTCTTTCTTTTCTCTTTTTCTTGTTTATGACCAGGAACAAGGATAAAGAACCCCTCTTGACTCCTGATCCTGAACCTGAGAAGACTCTGAGGAGGTGTTTACAACAAGCTAAAGCACAACACTTGGGAAGAGACCTTTCAGAAAGTTTTGAACAAGAAATGGAGGATATGGCTGAACCACAAGAGGAGCCTAGAAAAGGTCCTTGGTGACTTCACCATGCCTACCTCTAACTTTTATGGCAGAAGAATTGTTGTACCTGCCATTGGAGCTAACAATTTTGAGCTTAAGCCTCAGTTAGTCTCTCTTCTGCAGCAGAACTGCAAATTCCATGGACTTCCAATGGAAGATCCATATCAGTTCTTAGCAAATTTTTTACAGATCTGTGATACTGTAAAGACTAATGGAGTTAATCCTGAAGTCTACAAGCTGATGCTCTTTTCCTTTTCCTTAAGAAACAAAGCTAAATTCTGGTTGGATGCCCAACCAAGAGAGAGTCTTGACTCTTGGAAAAAGCTTATAAATGCTTTTCTGGCTAAGTTCTTTCCTCCTCAAAGGATGAGCAAGATTAGAGTGGAAGTTCAAACCTTTAGACAAAAAGAAGGTGAATCCCTCTACAAAACTTGGGAAAGATACAAGTAGCTGATCAGGAGATGTCCTCCTGACATGCTCTCAGAATAGTCCCTCATAGGCGTGTTCTATGATGGCTTGTCTTAGATATCCAAGATTTCATTGGACAGCTCTACAGGAGGATCCCTCTACTTGAAGAAAACACCTGCAAAAGAAAGAGAACCCATTGAAATAATTGCAAATAACCAGTTCATGTATACTTCTGAAAGAAACACTGTAAACCATGGAATCTCTCAGAAGAAAGGAGTTCATGAAGTTGAGACTCTGATTGCCATCCTCACTCAGAATAAGATCTTGACCCAACAGGTCAACAAGATCTCTCAACATCTGACTGGGATGCAAACTGCAGCTGGCAGTAATCAGGAAGCCTCTTTTGAAGAAGAAGCTTATGATCCTGATCAACCCACTATGGAGGAGGTGAATTACATGGGTGAGCCCTATGGAAACACTTACAACCCTTCATGGAGGAATCATCCTAATCTTTTATGGAAAGATCAACAGAAACCTCAATATGGTTTCAATAACAACCAAGGTGGTAGGAAATAGAATAGGTTCAATAACAGACCATCGTTCCCATCTTCTCAAGGGAATATGGAGAACTCTAAGCAGAGCCTTTCTGACTTAGCCATTCTGGTTTCCAACCTCACTAAGACCACCCACAGTTTCATTAATGAAACAAGGTCCTTCATTAGAAATTTGGAGGTACAGGTTGGTCAACTGAGTAAGAGGATCCCTGAGATTCCTCCTGAAACTCTTCCCAATAATACTGAGGTTAATCTTAGAGAAGAGTGCAAGGCCATAACCATGGAGGTAGAGGCCGAAACAAAGGAGATTGGGAAGGCATTGAACGCTAGTGAAGAAGCCTTCACTAGGCATTCAATGCCCACAATGGTAGCAAGCCTGGCGTTAAATGCCAGTGAGGAAGCCCTCATTGGGCGTTTAACACCCATCCTGGCAGAAAAGCTGGTGTTAAACGCCAGCAAGGGATCACTGACTGGGCGTTCAATGCCCAAACAGGAAGGCTTTCTGGCATTAAACGCCAGTGAAGAACCCCTCACTGGGCGTTCAATGCCCAACCAAGCAGCCATTCTGGCGCTAAACGCCAGTGAGGAACCCCTCACTGGGTGTTCAACGCCCACCAGCCCAGGGAAGCTGGCGTTGAACACCAACAAGGACATCCCTGGTGGGCGTTTAACGCCCAGAATGCTAGATGGACTGACGTTTAATGCCAGCCAGGGTGAATAGTAAGGGAGTTCAACACCGAAGAAGCTAATAGAGTTGGCGTTGAACACCAACCAAAGCACACCCTCTGAGTGCCTAAATCCCACTCAAGAACCCTCTAGCCCAGAACTAAACGTAACCATAAAGACTATAGAGGTTCCTTTGAATGCACTTCTGCAGTGCAAAAGTTTTGAGGACTACTCATCCTCAAGTGAGGATGAAGACACTAGGGAAGAGCAAGTTGCTCGTTTTCTAGGAGCTCTAATGAAGCTGAATGCCAAGATATTTAATACAAAGCCTTTGGAGGAAGAACCTCCACTACTCACCAAAGAACTCCATGCTTTGGTTCAGCAAGAGCTACCTCAGAACCTTCCAGATCCTGGATGCTTTCTGATTCTTTGCACCATAGGCACTATGATCTTTGAAAAGGCTCTGTGTAACCTAGGGTCAAGCATTAACCTCATGCCACTCTCAGTAATGGAGAAGTTGGGAATCCTTGAGGTACAACATGCACATATCTTACTAGAGATGCCAGACAAGACCATAAAGAAGCCATATGGCCTAGTGGAGGATGTCTTGGCTAAGGTTGAAAACCACTACATTCCTACAAACTTCATTATCTTGGATATTGGAGAGGATGGCGATGACTGTGTCATCCTTGGAAGACCCTTCTTAGCTACTGCAAAAGTCTTGATTAATATAGCTAAGGGAGAAATGGTTTTCCAATTAGGAGAGGACTACATTTTATTCAAGATGTCCAACCCTAATTTTCCCTCTGATAAGAAAGAGACAACTGTGTAACACCTAGTGTGCCAACCCTCTCTTTCTATGCAGAGCTTTACAGATCCCCCAGACATCAATTCTAAGTTTGGTGTTGGGCAGCCCTCAACAATCTCTAAGCATAAAGGTACTAAGAATAAAGTACCTAAAGGTTGGAGGAACAAGAAAGTTCCTACTGAAGGCCTCTCAGCTGGCATGAGAGTTGTCTTCACTAAGAATCCAGTCCTACCATACACAATAAGCCGTGTCCTATCTCTGGAGCATGTAGAGCTCATTCATGAGAGGACATGAAGAAAATTCACTATAAGGGGCAAAAATCTGAGCCCATACTCTCCTACATAAGGAACTAAAGGTCAAGCTAGTGACTTTAAAAGAGCGCTTGTTGGGAGGTAACCCAAATTTACTCAACTGCATTTATTTTCTTTCATTTCATTTTTCTTTCAGTTGTTGGAGTCATGATCATGTGCATCAGTCAAGAGACATAATTCAAAGCAGTGAAAATAGAGCACTCTAGTTTGGGTGTCAAAGTTAAATGGCAGTGAGGAAGCCCTCACTGGGGGCGTGGGGAGCATTCCTGGCGTTGAACTGCCAGGGAGCAGCCCCTGTGCATTCAAATGCCAGTGCAAGAGAGCAAGAAATCTGGAATTTCCTAGCAGAACCTGTAGGTCCCACAGCATCTTCACCTACCCCACTTAACCCCACCTACTTTCACACTTCTCCCTACACACTTCTCTATAAACCCTAGCCCAATCAAATCCATACCATTTCCCCACAACCATCATAACTCCCACCTACCCCCACCCACTTCAAAATCAAATTTCCCACCCAAAATCCACCCTATGGCCAAACCCTACCTACCACCATCCCTATAAATACCCCTCTCCATCACCTTTCATACACACATCTCTCATACACTAATACAGCCACAAGGCCGAAGCCTCTCTCTCCCTTTCTCTTCTTCTATTTTCTTCTTCTTCTACTCTATTCTTTTTACTTTAATTTTGTTCGAAGACGAGCAAAGTTTTAAGTTTGGTGTTGGAAAAGCATAGCTTTTTTTCTTTCCATTACCATTCATGGCACCCAAGGTTGGAGACTCCTCTAAGAAGAGGAAAGAAAAGGCAGTAGCAAATCTCTCTGAATCTTGGGAGATGGAGAGATTCATCACCAAAGCTCATCAAGACCACTTCTATGAAGTAGTGGATGAGAAGAAAGTGATCCCTGAGGTCCCTTTCATGCTCAAGAAGAATGAGTATCCGGAAATCCGAAAAGAGATCCGGAGAAGAGGTTGGAAAGTCCTAACCAACCCCATCCAAGAGGTTGGAATTCTCATGGTGCAAGAGTTCTATGCTAATGCATAGGTTACCAAAAACCATGACACTAGTGTGAATCCAAATCCAAGGAATTGGATCACCATGGTCTGAGGAAGAATCTTAGATTTCAGCCCGAAAAGTGTAAGGGTGGCATTCAACTTACCCTTATTGCAAGGAGATCTTCATCCCTACACTAGGAGAGTCAACTATGATCAGAGATTGGATCAAGTGCTCTCAGATATCTGTGTAGAAGGCGCACAGTGGAAAAAGAATTCCCAAAATAAGCCCATTCAGCTAAGAAGGGTTGACCTAAAGCCCATAGCTAGAGGATGATTGGAGTTCATCCAAAGATCCATCATCCCTACTAACAATCGGTTAGAAGTGACTGTTGACAGAGCCATCATGATTCATTACATCATGATTGAAACTGAGGTGGAAGTTCATGAGATAATTCCTCAAGAACTATACAAGGTAGCTGAGAAGCCTCACACCAATGCCAGGTTGACATTCCCACACCTCATCTGTCACCTATGCAATTCAGCTGGAATTGTCATAAATGGAGATGTCTCTATTGGGGAGGATAAGCCCATCACTAAGAAGCGAATAGAGTAAACCAGAGAGCATGCACAAGAGTCTGTGTATCTTCCTCATCATGAGATTCCTGAGATACCTCAAGGGATGTATTTTCTTCTCCAAAGCTATTGGGATCAATGGCAAACTTCTCTTAGAGAATTGAGCACTAACATGGAGCAATTGAGAATGAAGCATCAAGGACATGCCACCACCCTCAATGAAATAAGAGAAGATCAAAGAGCCATTAGGGAAGACCAAAGGGCTATGAGGGAAGAGCAACAAAGACAAAGGGATGACATAGAAGAGATCAAGCAGCACATTAGATCCTCAAGAAGGAGCACTAGGCGCCGCCACTAAAGGTGGATTCGTTCTCTTTACACCCCTTTCCTATTATTTTTCTGTTTTCTGTCTGTTTGTTTATCTATTCTCTTGTTCTAGTTGCATGATCATTTGCATTGATGTCTTTAAGTTGTAAAATATTCCATATGTCTCTCACATTGCTTAAATAAATTTTTATTGAAAAGAATTGAGAGATGCATAAATTTCAAGTTTAAAATAAGATTGGTTTAATTAGTTTGATGTGGTGTCATTTGCTTTTTTTTTAATGTATGATTAAATAGTGCATATTTAAAGTTGTAATTTTACTTGAAAGAATAACGAAAAAGGAAAAATATTATTGATAATCTGAAAAATTTAAAAATTTATTCTTGAAGCAAGAAAAAGCAGCAAAAGAAAAAGCATGTTACAAAAGAAAAAAAATTATATGCATGCGAAAAAAGAAAAAAATGGCGAAAAAAAGAAAAAGAAAAAAAATAATAAAGCAGAAAAATCTATTACTGCCCAAAAATACAGGAAGAGGAGGGCAGATTGAAAAAGACAGTAACCCTCTAAACCGAAAGGCAAGGGTAAAAGGACCCAAGGCTTTGAGCATTAGCGGATAGGAGGGCCCACAGGAATAAAATCCTGGCCTAAGCGGCTAAACCAAGCTGTCTTTAACTATGTGCTTGTGGCGTGAAGGTGTCAAGTGAAAAGTTTGAGACTGAGCGGTTAAAGTCGTGGTCCAAAGCAAAAATAGTGTGCTTAAGAACTCTGGACACCTCTATCTGGGGACTCTAGCAAAGTTGAGTCACAATCTGAAAAGGTTCACCTAGTTAAGGTGTCTGTGGCATTATTGTATCCGGTGGTAATATTGGAAAACAAGGTGCTTAGGGTCATGGCCAAGACTCTGAAAGCTGTGTTCAAGAATCAAAATAAGCTTAACAAAGAGAGTCAATAATATCATCTAGATTCTAAGTTCCTAAGGATGCCAACATCTCTGAGTTTCAATGGATAGTGAGATGCCAAAACTATTCAGAAGCAAAAAGCTACTAAGTCCCGCTCATCTGATTTTAACTAAGCTTTATTTGAAACTTAGAAATTTATTGTATCTTAATTTTATTTTTATCCTATTGTATTTTTAGTTGCTTGGGGACAAGAAATTGTTTAAGTTTGGTGTTGTGATGAGCGGATATTTTATACGCTTTTTCACATCATTTTCATATAGTTTTTAGTAGTTTTTGTTTAGTTTTTATTAAGTTTTTATAGGTTTTAGTGTTAAATTCACATTTTTGGATTCTAATATGAGTTTTTATATTTTTGTACAATTTCAGGTATTTTCTAGCTGAAATTGAGGAGTTGGAGCAGAAGTCTGATTCAGAGACAAAGAAAGCACTGCAGATGCTGTCCAAGTCTGACCTACCTGCCTTTGAAAGAGATTTTTTGGATCTACAGAAGTCCAAATGGAGCTGACTTCCAGAGCTTTCTAGAAATATATAATAGTCCATACTTTGCTTCGGATTAGAAGGCCCAAAACTGGCGTCCAACACTAGCTTCCTGTCCCCTTCCAAGCGTCCAGCGCCCAAAATAGTAGAGACCAATGTACAAACGCCCAAAGACGACCCCTAGCTGGTGTTCCATGCCCTAAAGACCTTATAGCACGTGGATCTCATCAAAGCTCAGCCCAAACACTCACCAAGTGGGCCCCAGAAGTGGATTTTAGCCCTAAATAGACTATTTTACCCTTACTAGTCATCCGTTTAGTATTTAAAGTTATTTTTGTATGATCATTCGAGGAACATCAGACCTTTTACACTATTTTCGAGTTTTACATTGTATTTTACTTCAGCATGAGTTTCTAAACCTCCTAGGTTGAGGGGAGAAGCCCTGCTGAGTCCTATGAATTAATAAAAGTATTACTATTTCTTCTCCGATTCGTGTTTGATCTGTTTCTAAGATGTATATCCGATCGTCATCGTGGTGGATAGGATGATTTAACCAATTAGCTCTGTTTATCACATTAAGATGAACGTTCCTGACAAACACCCGCGTCTACTTGGGTTCGTGTGAATACGTGACTGGAAAGCACGAGCCAATAGCTATGTTTATACATCTCTTAGACGGTTAATCCACGACTTTGTTGGGGACTTCTTGAGACACTAGTTCAGCCAATTTTCGGGGGAGATTAGGGTCTCCGTGGTATAGGCTAGAATCCTAAGAAGCAGCATCCTCTGATCTGGAAGATTCAACCTTGTCTGTGGTGTTTTGAGTTGGATCGCCAAGAGAATGGACTGCTGTGTGCTTCACCCTTCGTCAGATTGGATGACCACGGCTAATGGCGTTCAATCTGTAGCAGAGGAGATCAATTACCATGGCCATAGCATTGATCACATATAGCATGCCATAGAAGAAGATCATTCACAAGCAGAGAAGACAGTAATACCAGAGTTAATTCAGAAAGGCAAAGCAACTCCAACTCTCAACTCTATTCCTATCAGTATTTTCTATCCCTTTTGCTTTTATAGTTTCATGATCATCATACTTCAATCAAATCCATGTACAACCTTCTGATTCCACATGACAAATACCTGCAAGATAACCATAGCTTGCTTCAAGCCACAATCATCATGGGATCGACCCTGACTCGCTCAGGTATTACTTGGACGACCCAGTGCACTTGCTGGTACTGCTGTACAGAAGTGTGGGGTTTGCGTACACACACCAATAAGGCAGTTACGGATACAAACCATAACTTGGTATCATGCATTATAGCTCGACTTAACGAGCTATAAATCGTCCAAACGATACCAACGAACCTAACGTCCGACCAAACGGCGCAATGATCGAAACGTTACAAATCTTCTCCAAACCAAGATAGTCACACCAAATGTAACTGACGAGGACCTCGCTCTGTATAAAAACAAGGTAAAGTATTTTTTCTAACACGACTGAGATACAATACTGACTTAAGCATTGGAGTGCCTTTGCAGGTACACTCCCCTCTCTCTTCCCTCCTCGCAAGTCACACCTTACTGGAGGAAAAGCTCGGACTAGCAAAGCCTATAGTTCGGCATTGAAGGCGATAGCTTGGCAATCATTTATCACTGAGAGCCAACTTATCCCCCAGAACGTGCAAGCAAGAACAATTGGCTCCCACCGTGGGGCCCAAAAGAATCTGAAACCCTTTCCTTTTCTCAGCCCCATTATCACCTTTATCCATGGCTGATGCACAACCTCTTTCCCCGTCCGAGCTTCTCCGAATGGTAATCAAGCTACAACAAGCTAACCAACGGATGGTGGAGGCAAACCAACGTATAACGGAAGAAAATCAGAGATCAGATCGTTAACGGTGCCTCCGATCTTGTCTTATGTCGTTGCTTTCCATCTTATTTAGACGGTCTTGCACTTGATTGGTTTTTTGCTTTGCCTGTAGGTTCTATCTCTCGGTTTCAGGAACTGGCCAAGCTATTCGAGGATCATTTTGTTGGATCTGCTATCTATCTGCATGACTTGGATTACCTGAATACAATCAAGCAAGGGCAGAATGAGAACTTGAAAGACTACATGACTCGCTTCACGAAGATCGCGATGAGCATACCGGACCTCCATCCCGAGGTCCATCTGCATGCCATCAAGAGTGGACTTCGACCAGGAAAATTCCAAGAGACCGTCGCCTTAACCAAACCGAAAATCCTTGCCGAGTTTCGTGAAAAGGCTAAAGGACAAATAGATATCGAAGAACTACGACAAGCTCAGAGGGCAAACAAACCACAATACAGAGACGAGGATAAAGCACAAAACAGTAAGAAAAATTTTAAACTAACTCCTCGATATGAATCCTACACGCAGTTCAACACAAAATGGGATGACATCATCAAAGAAATCCTCAATTCAAAATTGATCAAACCCCCAAGGAAGGCTGGCACCTACCAAGACGGGAAGAATGTGGACAAATCCAAATATTACACTTTCAACCAAAAGCATGGCCACACCACTGACGAGTGTGTGATTGCAAAAGACCTTTTAGAGCGGTTAGCTCGGCAAGGTCATCTTGATAAGTACATCAGTGGCCACATGCAGAGGTGTGTACCAGCCTCCACCGAAAACACCTCGGCAGAACAACTACATCGCGGAAAGAAAAAGACGTCGTCAGGCCAATATGACCAACCTCGAGATATAATCAACTGTATCTCGGGTGGTTATGCAAGTGGAGGAGCATCAAACTCGGCCCAAAAAAGATCCATCCGAGAGATGTATTCGCTGGAAGGGTCTCAGAACGAGCCTAAGCCCCTTCCTCATTTTCTGCAAATGACTTTCACCTTCGCTGACTTCAATCGCAACATTCAAAATGTGGATGATCCTGTGGTCATATCCCTTTAATTGGGTGATTTTTTGGTAAAAAAGGTGCTACTAGATCTAGGGAGTAGCACCGACGTTCTATTTTATTCCACCTTTCAGAAAATGAAGCTCAGCGATAACATCCTCCAACCATCGGGTGGGGACTTGGTTGGCTTCTCAGGTGAACGAGTCCCCGTATTGGGATTGGTGTGGTTACAAACCACACTGGGTGAGTACCCTCTGTCCAAAATTTCTGATATTCAGTATTTAGTGGTAGATTGTTTTAGCCCTTATAATCTTATTCTCGACCGACCTTTTTTAAATAAGTTCGGCGTAATTGTATCCACAATTCATCTTTGTGTTAAGTTTCCTGAGCAGGACAATCAAATTGCAACAGTTTATAGCAACCATCGAGAATTACGACAATGCTACAACATCAGCATGAAACTGCCGAACCACTCAAAACAAGCTCAAGTCAATAATGTCCACATCTCCAACAACAACTCGGTCTTGGCCGACCTAGACTCGAGAGCCGAATTTCTTGAGCGACCCACACTAACAGGTGAATTACAAAAAGTGTATTTCAATATTGACCCTAATAAATACACTTATGTAGGTATGGCGTTAAGCACAGCAGAACTGCATACAGTACAAGATTTCTTACAAAAGCAAGTTGATCTATTCACCTGGAAACCATCTGATATGCTCAGCATTGATCCACAAATCATATCCCACAAGCTGGCAATCAACCCTTTTGTCCGGCCAACAGCAAAAAAAAAAAAACGAAACCTCGGAGACCAAAAGAAGAAAGCCTCATTAGAGGAGACTCAAAAGCTAATCAACGCCGTCTTCATCAGAGAGATCAGATTCACCACCTGACTGGCAAACGTTGTTATGGTAAGAAAACAAAATGGTAAGTGGCGCATGTGCATTGACTTTACTGATCTCAACAAAGCATGCCCGAAGGACTCCTACCCTTTACCATCTATAAATTCCTTGGTGGATAACGCTTCTGGTTATCCCACCCTAAGTTTTATGGACGCCTATTCGGGTTACAACCAGATCCTTATGCACCCTTCTGATCAAAGTAAAACGACCTTTATTACTGAATTTGGTAATTATTGTTATAAAGTTATGCCTTTTAGATTAAAGAATGCAGGGGCAACTTATCAGCGTCTCATGGACAAAGTTTTCTCCAAACAGATCGGCAAGAACATGGAGGTCTACATCGACGACATGGTCACCAAAACAAAGGTCGGCAATAACCATGTCGACAACCTCACAGAAATCTTTGACCAAATACGGCATTACAACATGTGTCTAAATCCCAAAAAATGTGCCTTTGCTGTCCAAGGTTGTGCGTTGACTTTACTGGTCGGACATTAGGATTGTGGGTATCATTTGGACGATTACACAAGGGGGAATGTATTCATCAGTTACATGACTCGACGGCTCTTTATATAGGCGAGGATTTTCTCGCCCATTGCTGAAACGCCTCTCAAAATCTGAAGCTTGAGGCACATGAAGTAATTTGTGAACACACACCGGAGCACGGAGTTTAGCTTCGAAAGTCCTCCGTGCCGGTTTCTTTAGGACTACCTTGCAACAAGATAGCTGTCACAAGGTTCAGAACTAGGAGAACTGTCAGAAGCATGCACCGATCATGCACATTCCAGCTGAGCAACTACATAATTCTGATGTAAGTTGCCCCTTCAATCACTGGGGGCTTGATATCCTCTGTCCATTTCCAATGGCACCGGGACAGGTAAAATTCCTATTAGTTGCTATTGATTACTTTTCAAAATGGGTTGAAGCCCAACCCTTATCTAGGATTACATCTCAAAAAATGATTTCTTTTTTCTGGAAAAACATTATCTGCCGCTTTGGAATTCCTCAGCATATCGTTACTAACAATGGTCGCCAGTTTGCCAATAAAAAATTTACCTTTTTTTGCATAATCTAAAAGTTAAACATCACTTCACCTCTATTGAACACCCTCAAACAAACGGATTGGCAGAAGTAGCCGATAAGGTGATCTTACATGCCCTGAAGAAAAAATTGGTTGATGCGAAAGGACTATAGGCCGAGCTTATACCAAAAATTCTGTGGGGGTATAACACCACAACCCAATCATCAACAAAGGAAACACCATTCCGACTTGTGTATGGCTCTGAAGCCATGATACCAGTGGAAGTTTCACAATCCTCCATCCGAACTCAAGTCAACGACCACGACGAAGCTAGGCGTGCCGACCTAGACACTATTGAGGAGATCAGGGATATTGGAACAGTCTATCAGCGTGCAGCACAATAAGTGATAGCTCGGCGATACAATAAGACATTCAAGCATCGATTATTTCAGAAAGGAGACTTAGTGCTACAAAAAATAGAAACTGCTCGAAAACCTTCTGCGCATGGAAAGCTCGCCGCGAATTGGGACTGTCCATACCGAATTGTAGAAGTCCTCGGAAATGGAGCATACCGCCTAGAATCTTTGGACGGTACCACTTTGCCTAATACTTGGAATATTTTCTCTTTAAAGCAATTCTATAGTTGAAAGTCAGGGACAGGCTTGTACTCTTTTTCCTACTACCAAGATTTTTCCCATTAGGGTTTTGCTTGGAGAAGTTTTAATGAGGCTTGCCTACCTGCATCTTTGTAACCAAAGGTTTACAAATTAAAGGGACATGATTATATTTTCTCTTCTTATAATTTCCATTTTGCAATTCAATTCTCTGCCGACTTTATTATTTGCAAATCTGACCTTAATTCCTCTAATAACAAAACGTTAACATATACAATCTCTATCTTACTCCTTATCGGGGATACAGTGATTCAACTACTAGCGAATATCCCAAACTCGATATATTCCTATCAATCAATCAATTCAAACGCCTTTTTGCTACACTAGAAAACAGTGAAAGGCTATTCTTTAATGTTCACAAACAAACAACTTTACCAAAAACGCACACTAAATGCAAAAACATGCATAGCATTCTATACTTACAGTAAAAACATATTGCCTTTTCAGGCTACAATTATATGCAAGTATCAAAACTCAAAAGTAAAAAGCTCTCAAAAACAGAGCAATACAAGTTTAACAAATAAATACACTTCAAGATAAAGCAAGCTACACATTTTCAGCTTTATCCTCGGCGACACCGTCGTCTTCCACCATCATCCCATCACGGATGATCTTTCCAGGATCCATCTGAGAAAGGTCGACTTCAGGCGCCAAAAACTTTACCTGCAGGGATGCTCGTTCAAACCCCTCCACAAATGAGTCCAAAATTTCAGTTTCTTTTTTCTTCTCCATCTCTTTCAACCGAGCAGTAACTTCGACCACCCGAGTTTCCATGCTAGCCAGATCGGCTTCCTTTTTCTCCAAATCTTCCACGTCCTTAGCATAATTATCTTTCATTACCTTCATATGTTTCTCAGTCTCAACAACAGTACTTTTACTCTGAGCCAACTCATCCTTCAGTACACTATAATCCTTTTTTTGCCCTACTAACTTCTTTGTTTAACCTCTTGACTGTGACCCAAACTTGCCAACCGCAACCCAACTACCTAAAAATCAATACCACCACAATCAACAAAAACCAACAGCTAGCCACTATCTAAATAAATAAATAGAAGCCAAACATACCTGCATATATTGCCCAATGGCAATTTCGCCGACCTTATTTGCCAGAGACACATCGGTCGAGGATTGACAAACCTCGTCAGCCACAACCATGTAAGGGCAATGCTTCCCCCAGACCGACAAACCATCACTATGCTCGGATGCTTTATGAAGCTTTCTCTGATCCACCATAAAGGCATGGATTTCCTCTACAGGAACCTCCTAGTCCTTCTCACTAGACTCCTCGGACAAATCCACAACATCGGATTTTCTCTTTTTTAGTATTACCTTCCTCCGTCTTGGAATAGGCGGATTCACTTCTCCAGCCACACCGACCTTTTCTGGATTTAACGATGAGACTTCTTTTTCTAAATTCTTGTTCTTAAAACGAGCCCTCAGAGAAGCAGCTGAAACACCAGGATATTTACCACCTGGACACAGAACAAAGCATCACACATCAGAAAACCATTTTAATACAAAAGCAAAAAATAAAACAGACCTATAACTTATCCATATATTCTACCACAACTTGTTTATTTTCCTCCCATTCGAGTAAGTCAAACACTGAGATCAAATCTTTTCGATCAATACCCTCCACCAGAAACTCAATCAAACACACATTTCTGGGACTAATAACTTCAGCCCTGAGGATGTTTTGAGGTTTCGAACACCACCACAACGGAAACCTCTCTGCCAAATCCTCATCCGTATAAAATGGAAAATCTTTCTCTACACTCCTAACCTTAAGATACATCTCTTTAAAGTCCTCGAAGGAGGACTTATACAACTTAAAAATACCAAACCCAGGGGTGCTGTTCAGATTAACCCACCCTCCTTTCCAGACTCCTTTTGCTTGGAAAAGTGAAAAGAACAAATCTATAGAAGGTTTCTCCTCAAGAAACTCTATCAAAATTTCGAAGCATTGTGAAAATGCCCAACCATTGAGAAGAAGCTGCGATGCCGCACAGTTTAACTATTTCAATACTTGACGCTCAAAGCCTGTAAACGGCAACTTAACCCTAAGTTCTTCTAACACACAACTATGAATATAAAAGTATTCAAAACCCTGCCCCCTGTGATAAACCCGGTCATCACTACTGCAGGGCAACAACTCAACCCGAATCCTAGAACCCACTCTAACAATCTTAGACATGTCTACCTCTTTTACAGCTTCTTTGAGTCTTTAAATTTTGTTCTTTGTTCTTGTGAGTCTTCAAAGTGTTCTTGAGTTTTGTATGTATTTTGATCTTAAAATTTTTAAGTTTGGTGTCCCTTAGTGTTTTCCTCCAAAATTTTCGAAAATCAAGGGTGCTAGATCTAAAAATTTTAAGTCTTATGTCTTTTGTGTGTTTTTCTCTTTCATCATAAAATTCAAAAAATAAAAAATATCTTTTCTAACTTAATTTTAACCATATTTTCGAAAATTTTAAATAAAAATTCAGATTTCAATTTTAAAATTTTATCTTATCATATTTTAGTTGTCAAGTTTTCAAAAATCAAATTTTTCAAAAATAAAAATCATATCTTTTTCAAAAATCTTATCTTTTTTAAAATCTTATCATATCTTTTTCAAAATTTTAAAATCTTATCTTTTTCAAATTCAAATCATATATTTTTCAAAACTTTTAATTT
>NC_029788.2:19695290-19713957 GCF_000816755.2 Arachis ipaensis
ATCTTATTTTTAAAATTCAAATCTTTTCTTATCTTATCTTTTATTTTTATTTTTATTTTTTCTTAATTAATATCTTATCTTCTCTCTCATATTTTTCAAAACCACCTAACTAACTTTTTCCTCTCAAATTTTCGAAAATACTTCTCCTATTTCTCTCTCATCTTTTTCAAAATCTCCTAACTAACTCTTCCTTCCTTAATTTTCGAAAATAATATCTTTTTCTCTCTTTTCTTTTTCAAAACCACCTAACTAACTCTCATCTCTCTTAATTTTTGAAAATTTCTTCTTCTCTTCCCTCCTCTATTTTCAAAAATTCAACAATTAAAATTCAAATTTTTAAAATTAATTTAACTTAATTTTCGAAAAAATTAATTAATTAATTAAATATAAATAAAAATATTTTAATTCTTATTTACTTTTTTCTCTTTATACCTCTTCTCTTCTCATCTCTATTCATTCAACTCTACTTCCTTCGACTCTTTGCCTACAATTCTTTATCTTCTTTCCTTTCTTCTTCATATCTCACTTGAAGCTCTTTGATCCAAGTAGTACAAAAAGCTTTCTTGTGATTTCTTTTCCATCTTTTATTCTAACTTTTTTTATTTACTCTTATCTACTACTTCCAAGGTATTTTTCTTCTACTTCTTTTATTTATTTTTATTTTTGTTTTTTTATCTTCTTCTTTCTTCTCTACTTCTGACTTTAAGGATGAGCTTCTTGTCTATTGGCGTAGTCTCTCTACTTCTTTTTCTTTTCTTCTTGTTTATGACCAGGAACAGGGATAAAGAACCCCTCTTGACTCCTGATCCTGAACCTGAGAAGACTCTAAGGAGGCGTCAACAACTAGCTAAAGCACAACACTCCAGAAGAGAAATTTTAGAAAGTTTTGAACAAGAACTAGAGGACATGGCCGAACCACAAGAGGAGCCTAGAAAGGTTCTTGGTGACTTTACCATGCCCACCTCTAACTTTTATGGCAGAAGCATTGTTGTACCTGCCATTGGAGCTAACAATGTTGAGCTTAAGCCTCAGTTAATCTCTCTTCTGGAGCAGAACTGCAAATTTCATGGACTTCCAATGGAAGATCCACATCAGTTCTTAGCTGAATTCTTACAGATCTGTGATACTATAAAGACTAATGGAGTTAATCCTGAAGTCTACAAGCTGATGCTTTTCCCCTTTGTTTTAAAAGACAGAGCTAAGTTTTGGTTGGATGCCCAACCAAGAGAGAGTCTTGACTCTTGGAAAAAGCATGTAAATATTTTTCTGGCTAAGTTCTTTCCTCCTCAAAGGATGAGCAAGATTAGAGTGGAAGTTCAAACCTTCAGACAAAGAGAAAGTGAATCCCTCTATGAAGCTTGGAAAAGATACAAGAAGCTGATCAGGAGATGTCCTCCTGACATGCTCTCAGAGTGGTCCCTCATAGGCGTGTTCTATGATGGCTTGTCTGAGATATCCAAGATTTTCTTGGATAGCTCTGCAGGTGGATCCCTCCACTTGAAGAAAACACCTGCAGAAGCAAGATAGCTCATTGAGATGGTTGTGAACAACCAATTCATGTACACCTCTGAGAGGAATCCTGTAAATCATGGAATCTCTCAGACGAATAGAGTTTATAAAGTTGAGACTCTGAATGCCATCCTAGCTCAGAATAAGATCTTGACCCAACAGGTCAACATGATCTCTCAACATCTCACTGGGATGCAAACTACACCTGGCAGTAATCAGGAAGCTTCTCTTGAAGAAGTAGCTTATGGTCCTGATCAACCCACCATGGAGGAGGTATATTACATGGGAGAACCCTATGAAAACACTTACAACCTTTCATGGAGGAATCATCCTATCCTTTCATGGAAGGATCAACAGAAAGCTCAGCAAGGTTTCAATAACAACCAAGGTAGTAGGAACTAGAATAGGTTCAATAACAGACCACCATTCCCATCTTCTCAAGGGAATATGGAGACATCTAAGCAGAGTCTCTCTGACTTAGCCACTCTAGTTTCTAGCCTCACTAAGACCACTCATAGTTTCATTAATGAAACAAGGTCCTCCATTAGAAATTTAGAGGTACAAGTTGGTCAACTGAGCAAAAGGATCCCTAAGATCCCTCCAGAAACTCTTCCCAATAATACTGAGGTTAATCCTAGAGAAGAGTGCAAGGCTATAACCATGGAGGTAGAGGCCGAATGGGAAGGCATTGAACGCCAGTAAAGAAACCTTCACTGGGAGTTCAACACCCACAATGGCAGCAAGCCTGGCGTTAAACGCCAGTGAGGAACCATCCTGGTAGAAAAGCTGGCGTTGAACGCTAGCCAGGGAGCACTGGCTGGGCGTTCAATGCCTAAACAGGAAGGCTTACTGGCGTTGAACGCCAGAGAGGAACCCCTCAATAGGCGTTTGATGGGAAAAAATCGTCGGTAAAGAATTTTACAAAATAAGCGCGTTGTAAGTATATATCTAAACCGACAATTAAACCTCAATCAAATTTAATTTGTTTGTCACTAAAGCAAACCCAATAAAAATAACCGAAGTATTAAACCTCGGGTCATCTCTCAAGGAATTGCAGGGAAGTATATTACTTATAATTGGTTATGAGATAGTATATTTTTGGTGTTTTGAAAGGTTGAACAAGGAATGTAAATGATAAGAAAAAAACTAATAATTATGAAAAGTCCTATCAAGGATTGATAATTAAAAGTCCTATCCTCATTATCATCATCAATTGTGACAAGAATCGTCCATTGCTCCACTTAGTCAACCTCTAACTATGAAAGAAAGTCAAGTGAAAATAATCAATTTGATTTCTCAAGTCCTAGTCAACTCCTAAGGAAAGACTAGCTTTAGTGGAATTCAAATCAACTAGCAACTTTCAATTGCTAATCAACAAAAGAGTTTGATAACTCAAGAGTCTCCAATTACTCAATCTAAGCTAAGAACATAAAAAGCTAATTTAAAATCCAACCAAGCATTTTATCAAACACTTGGAAGGCACAACATAAAAGCATAGAAAAGCAATAAAAGATAATAAAATCCAGACAACCAATTGAAAGCATCAATAACATAAATTGAAGAAAGCAATCATAAATACGAAATACCTCAAATTGCATTAAATAGAAAACCAAATCTAACATGAGAATTCATAAACTAAAGTGGATAAATAAATAAATCACCAAGAGAAGAGAAACTAAAGTGCTAGAATAAATAAGAATAGAAGAGAAACTAAATTAAAGTAAATTAGAAATCTAAAATTGAAAATAACTAAACCTAAGAATCCTAAAACCTAGAGAGAGGAGCTCTCTCTAAAAACTACATCTAAAACCTAAAATTATGTTCATGAAAGTTGTCTCTTTGATTCCTTCACTCTGCAGTCTCTAATCAGTATTTTCGAACTTAAAACTGGGCCAAAAGGAGCCCAGAAATTGCCCCTAGTGATTTCTGATATGTCCAGCACGTGGCTCTTTCACGCGTACGCGTCGATGAACTTTTCGCCAGGTCACGTGTACGCATGATTCATGCGTGCGCATCGCCTAACTGTATAGAAATTATGGCAAATTGCATATCATTTTGAAGCCTCAGATGTTAGCTTTCCAACGCAACTAAAACTACCTCATTTGGACCTCTGTAGCTCAAGTTATGGTCAATTTAGTACGAAGAGGTCAGGCATGACAGCTTTGCAATTCCTTCAATTTCTTGTATTCCTTCTACTTTTGCATGCTTCCTTTCCATCCTCTAAGTCATTCCTACCCTATAAACCATGAAAGCACTTAACAAACATATCACGGCATCGAATGGTAATAAGAGAGGATTAAACATAGCAAATTTAAGTCCAAAGAAGTATGTTATCAATCATAGCACAAAATTAGGAAGGAAAATGTAAAACATGCGAATTCTATGAATAAACATGAGAATAGTGGATAAAATCCACTCAATTAAGCACAAGATAAACCCTAAAAATGGGGTTTATCAGCATTCAATGCCCAACCAGGCAGCCATTCTGGCGTTGAACGCCAGTGAGGAACCCCTCACTGGGCGTTCAACGCCCACCGCCCTAGGGTAGCTGGTGTTGAATGCCAGCAAGGACATCCCTACTGGGCGTTCAATGCCCAGAATGCTAAAGTGACTGGCGTTTAACGCCAGTCAGAGTAGACAGCAAGGGCGTTCAATGCCCAATAAGCTGACAGAGCTGGTGTTGAATGCCAGCGCAAGCACACCCTATGAGTGTCTGAGTCCCACTCAAGAACCCTCTAGCCCAGAACCAAAAGAAACCATAAAGACAATTGAGGTTCCTTTGAATGCACTTCTGCAGTGCATAAGTTCTGATGACTACTCATCCTCAAGTGAGGATGAAGACAATAGGGAAGAGCAAGTTGCCCGTTTCCTAGGAGCTCTAATAAAGCTGAATGACAAGCTATTTGGTACAAAGTCTCTGGAGGAAGAACCTCCACTGCTTACTAAAGAACTCCATGCTTTGGTTCAGCAAGAGCTACCTCAGAAGCTTCCAGATCCTGGACGCTTTCTGATTCCTTGCACCATAGGCACTATGACCTTTGAAAAGGCTCTATGTGATCTAGGGTCAAGCATCACCTCATACCACTCTCTGTAATAGAGAAGCTGAGAATCCTTGAGGTACAAGTTGCACACGTCTCTTTAGGGATGGCAGACAAGACCATGAAGATGTCATATGGCTTAGTGGAGGATGTCTTGGTTAAGGTTAAAAACTACTACATCCCTGCAAACTTCATTGTTCCCTTGCATCTCAGGAATTATGGGTCCCACAGAATCTTTACCTACCTTACCTACCCCACTTAACCCCACCTACTTTCACACTTCCCCAAAAACCCTAACCCAATCATATCCATTTCATTTCCCCAGACCATCATAACTCCCACCTACCCCCACCCACTTCGAAAATTAAATTTCCAACCCAAACCCGCTTTATGGCCAAACCCTACCTACCTCCATTCCTATAAATACTCCTCTCCATAACCCTTCATACACACACCTCTCATACCTTCTCCACCCCACAAGGTCGAGCCCTCTCTCTCCCTTTCTCTCTATCTATTTTCTTCTTCTTCTCCATTCTTCTATTTTTGCTCGAGGACGAGCAAAGTTTTAAGTTTGGTGTTAGAAAAGCATAGCTTTTTTTTCTTTCTATTACCATTCATGGCACCCAAGGTTGGAGACTCTAAGAAGAGGAAAGGAAAGGCAGTAGCCAATCCCTCTAAATCTTAGGAGAGACATTCATCACCAATACTCACCAAGACCACTTCTATGAAGTAGTGGCTGAGAAGAAAGTGATCCCTGAGGTCCCTTTCTTGCTCAAGAAGAATGAGTATCCAGAAATCTGAAGAAAGATCCAGAGAAGAGGTTGGAAAGTCTTAACCAATCCCATCCAAGAGGTTGGAACTCTCATGGTGCAAGAGTTCTATGACACTAGTGTAAACCCAAATCCAAGGAATTAGATCACCATGGTCTGAGGAAGAATCATAGATTTCAGCCCGAAAAGTGTGAGGTTGGCATTCAACTTGCCCTTAGTGCAAGGGGATCCTCATCCTTACACTAGGAGAGTCAACCATGATCAGAGATTGGATCAAGTGCTCTCAGATATCTGTGTAGAAGGCGCATAGTGGAAAAGAGATTCCCAAGGAAGGCCCATTCAGTTAAGAAGGGTTGACCTAAAGCCCATAGCTAGAGGATGGTTGGAATTCATCCAAAGATCCATCATCCCTACTAGCAATCGGTTAAAAGTGACTGTTGACAGAGCCATCATGATTCATTGCACCATGATTGGAACTGAGGTGGAAGTTCATGAGGTAATTCCTCAAGAACTATACAAGGTATCTGAGAAGCCTCACACCAATGCCAGGTTGGCATTCCCACACCTCATCTGTCACCTATGCAATGCAGCTAGAATTGTCATAAATGGAGATGTCTCCATTGGAGAGGATAAACCCATCACTAAGAAACGGATGGAGCAAACCAGAGAGCATGCACAAGAGCCTGTGTATCCACCTCATCATGAGATCCCTGAGATGCCTCAAGGGATGTATTTTTCTCCCCAAAGCTATTGGGATCAACGGCAAACTTCTCTTGGAGAATTGAGCACTAACATGGAGCAACTAAGGATGGAGCATCAAGGACATGTTACCACTCTCAATGAAATCAGAGAAGACCAAAGAGGCATAAGGGAAGACCAAAGGGCTATGAGGGAAGAGCAACAAAGGCAAAGGGATGACATAGAAGAGATTAAGCAGCACATTGGATCCTCAATGAGGATCACCAGACGCCCCCCTTAAAGGTGGATTCATTCTCTTTACACCCCTTTCCTGTTATTTTTCTATTTTCTGTCTGTTTATTTATCTATTTTCTTGTCCTAGTTTCATGATCATTTGCGTTGATGTCTTTAAGTTGTAAAATGTTCCTTATATCTCTCACCTTGCTTAAATAAAAATTTTTATTGAAAAGAATTGAGAGATGCATGAATTTCAAGTCTAAAATAAGATTAGTTTAATTAGTTTAATGTGGCATCATTTGCTTTTGTTTTCTGAATGTATGATTAAATAGTGCATAATTGAAGTTGAAATTTTAGAATGTTGGCTCTTGAAAGAATAAGGAAAAAGAAAAAATATTATTGATAATCTGAAAAATCTGAAAATTGATTCTTGAAGCAAGAAAAAGCAGCAAAAAGCAAAAGAAAAAGCATGTTGAAAAAGAAAAAAAAATATATGCATGCATGAAAAGAAAGAAAGTGTCGAAAAAGAAAAAAAAATTAAAAGCAGAAAAATCTAGTACTGTCCAAAAATGCAGAAAAATGAGGGCAGATTGAAAAAGTCAATAACCCTTTAAACCAAAAGGCAAGGGTAAAAGAACCCAAGGCTTTGAGCATTAATGGATAGAAGGGCCCAAAGGAATAAAATTCCGGCCTAAGCGGCTAAACCAAGCTGTCCCTAACCATGTTCTTGTGGCGTGAAGGTGTCAAGTGAAAAGCTTGAGACTAAGCGGTTAAAATCGTAGTTCAAAGCAAAAAGAGTGTGCTTAAGAACTCTGGACACGTCTATCTGGGGACGCTAGCAAAGCTTAGTCACAATCTGAAAAGGTTCACCCAGTTAAAGTGTCTGTGGCATTATTGTATCCGGTGGTAAATCTGGAAAATAAGGTGCTTAGGGTCACGGCCAAGACTCTGAAAGCTGTGTTTAAGAATCAAAATAAGCTTAAATAGGAAATCAATAATATCATCTGGATTCTAATTTCCTAAGGATGCCAACATCTCTGAGTTTCAACGGATAGTGAGATGCCAAAACTATTCAGAAGCAAAAAGCTACTAAGTCCCGCTTACCTGATTTTAACTAAGCTTCATTTGAAACTTAGAAATTTGTTGTATCTTAATTTTCTTTTTCATCCTACTATGTTTTTAGTTGCTTGGTGACAAGCAACGGTTTAAGATTGATGTTGTGATGAGTGGATATTTTACACGCTTTTTCACATCATTTTCATATAGTTTTTAGTAGTTTTTGTTTAGTTTTTATTGAGTTTTTATAGGTTTTAGTGTTAAATTTACATTTTTGGAATCTACTTTGAGTTTTTGTATTTTTGGACAATTTCAAGTATTTTCTGGCAGAAATTGAGGAGTTGGAGCAGAAGTCTGATTCAGAGACAGAGAAAGTACTGCAGATGCTGTCCAGATCTGACCTGCCTGCATTCGAAAGAGCTTTTCTGGAGCTATAGAAGTCCAAACGGAGTGTTCTCAACGGCTATGGAAAGCTGACTTCCAGAGCTTCCTAGCAATATTCAATAGTTTATACCTTGCTTCGGATTTGAAGGCCCAAAACTGGCATTCAACGCCAGCCATCTGACCACTTCTAGCGTCCAGCGCCAGAAAGGGATTACAAGCTGGAGTCCAACGCCCAAAAAGGTGCCTGGACTGGAGTTCAACACCCAAGGAAGCCTGAGCACATGGATTTCATCAAAGCTCAGTCCAAACACTCACAAAGTGGGCCCCATAAGTGATTTTAGCACTAAATAGATTGTTTTACCCTTACTAGTCATCTGTTTAGTATTTAAGGGATTATGTTTATGTAATTCAATTTTCAAACCACCTTTAATCACCATTCAGTCGTATTTTCATTTTTACCATTGTTTTTACTTCAGTATGATTTTCTAAACCTCCTAGGTTGATGGGAGGAGCCCTGCTGAGTCCTATAAATTAATAAAAGTATTTTTGTTTCTTCTTCGGTCTGCGTTTGATCTATCTCTAAGATGTATATCCCGATCTTCATCGTGATGAATAGGATGATCTGACATATTAGCTCTATTCATCATGTTAAGATGAATGTGCCTAACAAACACCCGTGTCTACTTGGGTTCGCGTGAATACTTGGCCAGAAAGCACGAACCAACAGCTATGTTTATACATCTCTCAGACGGTTAATCCACGACTTCGTTGGGGACCTCTCGAGACACCAATTCAGCCAATTTCTGGGGAGATTAGGGTCTCCGTGGTATAGGCTAGAATCCAAAGAAGCAGCGTTCTCTGATCCGAAAGATTCGACCTTGTCTGTGGCTTTTTAAATAGGATCGCCAAGAGAATGACTTGCTAGAGCTTCACCCTCCGTCAGATTGAATGACCACGGGTAATGGCGTTTGACCTGTAGTAGAGAAGATCAATGACTACGGAGAATGGCTTTGATCACTTACAGCCTGCCATAGAAGAAGATCATCCACAAGCAAAGGAAGACAGTAATACCAGAGTTCATTCAGAAAGACAAAGCAAATCCAACTCTTAACTCTATTCCTATCCTTTTTTCTACTTAACATCCAAGCATTTATGACATATAATCATTCAAGGTTTACATAATATAATCCGACTCCTTCTGATTTTTCCTGACTAAGACCTGCAAAACAACCATTGCTTGCTTCAAGCCACAATCCTTGTAGGATCTACCCTGAGTCGCTCAGGTATTACTTGGACGACCCAGTGCACTTGCTGGTACTGCTGTTGTACGAACAGTGTGGGGTTTGCGTACACACGCACCAGCGTCATTTAGAACACGACTGGCATAATAAATGACATGCAGAAGCTTGTCATGTTTCTGCCCCAGAACTACGCCAACAGCATGGTCACTGGCATCACACATTAGTTCAAATGGTATGTTCCAGTTGGGTGCAGAGATGACAGGTGCAGTGATATGCTTAGCCTTTAGAGTTTCAAAGGCATGCAGGCACTCTTGGTCGAAGACAAATGGAGTGTCATTAGCTAATAAGTTATACAGGGGTTTTGCAATTTTGGAGAAATCCTTTATAAACCTCCTGTAGAACTCTGCATGTCCCAAGAAACTTCTGATTCCCTTAACATTAGTGGGTGGTGGTAATCGCTCAATTGCCTCCACCTTAGCTTGATCCACTTCTATTCCCTTGTTCGAAATTCGATGCTCAAGAACAATGCCTTCAGTCACCATGTAGTGGCATTTTTCCCAGTTTAAAACCAGGCTTGTCTCTTGGCATCGTTTGAGAATTAGGGCCAGATGGTCAAGACAGGAGTCAAATGAGTCTCCAAAGATGGAGAAGTCATCCATGAACACTTCAAGGAATTTCTCCACCATATCAGAGAAAATGGAGAACATGCACCTCTGAAAGGTTGCAGGTGCATTGCACAGGCCAAATGGCATCCTCCTATAAGCAAACATGCCATATGGGCATGTAAATGTTGTCTTTTCTTGGTCTTGAGGATCCACTGCAATTTGATTATAGCCTGAATAGCTATCCAAAAAGCAGTAGAATGCATGACCCGCCAGTCTCTCCAGCATTTGGTCTATAAATGGCAATGGAAAATGATCCTTTCTGGTGGCGTTATTGAGCCTCCTGTAGTCAATACACATACGCTACCCTATAACTGTTCTTGTGGGAATCAGTTCATTCTTTTTATTATGAACCACTGTCAAGCCTCCCTTTTTGGGAATAACTTGGACAAAGCTAACCCAAGGGCTATCAGAAACGGGATAAATAATTCCAGCCTCCCATAATTTTGTGACTTCCTTCTACACCACATCTTTCATGGTTGGATTTAGTCGCCTTTGTGGTTTCACCACTGGTTTGGCATCATCTTCCAGCATGATCTTGTGCATGCATCGGGTTGGGATAATGCCCTTAAGGTCATTTATTGTCCACCCAAGAGCTGTCTTGTTTGTTTTTAGCACTTGGATGAGTGCTTTTTCTTCCTGTGGTTCTAAGGCATAGCTTATAATCACAGGATAAGCATCCCCATCTCCTAGAAATACATATTTCAAGGATGATGGTAATGGTTTAAGCTCGAGTTTAGGAGGCTTATCCTCTCCCTTATGAGTTTCTAGAGGCTCCTTCATTTCTTCTTTCTCCTTTAAATCAGGCTAGGCATCATAAAAGATGTTGTTCAACTCTTCTTCGAGTCTCTCAACCATTTTCACTTCTTCCACCAGGGAATCAATGACATCAATACTCATACACTCCTCTGGGGTGTCTGGATGCTGCATAGCTTTGACAGCATTCAGCACGAACTCATCCTCATTGACTCTCAGGGTTACTTTCCCTTTTTGAATGTCAATGAGGGTTCGTCCTGTAGCTAGAAAGGGTCTTCCTAGAATGAGGGATGCACTCTTGTGCTCGTCCATTTCCAGTACCACAAAATCTGTGGGGAAAGCAAAGGGTCCAACCCTAACTATCATGTCTTCAATCACACCTGATGGAAGCTTAACAGAGCCATCCGCAAGTTAAAGAAATATGCGGATCGGTTTAACTTTGTGAGTTAAACAGAGCCTCTTTATTAAGGATGCAGGTATTAGGTTAATACTTGCTCCAAAATCACATTGGGCTGTCTTTGTGCAGGCATCCCCTAGGGTGCATGGTATCATAAAGCTCCTAGGGTCTTGCAGTTTCTCTGGTAAGCTCTTTTGAATTACTGCACTGTATTCTTCAGTGAGGAGGACTATTTTTTCCTCTCTCCAGTCCTTCTTATGACTTAAGATGTCTTTCATGAACTTAACATAAGAAGGTATCTGCTCAAGAGCATCTGCAAAAGGGATCTTGATTTTAAGTATCTTGAGATAGTCCGTAAAGCGGGCAAACTGTTTATCTTTTTTCGCTTGGCGGAGCTTCTGAGGAAATGGCATCTTGGCGCTGTACTCATCAACCTTAGTTGATGTAGGTTGAACGCCTACAAAGTTAGAAGAGGGATTATTGGCCTTCTTAGGAGGGGTCTTATCAGCACTTGTATGTGTCTGACCATCCTTGTTTGGGTGTTCAACGCCCTTGTCACACGCCAGGAATACTGTCCCCTTTTGGGCGTTCAACGCCAGGAGTGCTGCCCCCTTCTTAGCGTTGAATGCCGATGACATTCTTTTTTGGGCGTTCAACACCCTCAGTGGTGTCTTAGGCTGCAGTTTGATTATCCTCTGTCAGTTGTTCCTCTCCTGGTTTTCTGTTGTACTGAGGTTGGGTGTTTAATGCTTTTTCACTCCTCAGTTGAATAGCTTGACATTATTCTTCTATATATTTAGATAATTACTGCCTAGTTTGACTCAGCTGTGCTTCTATATTCCTGTTAGAAGTCTGAGTTTCTTGCAAAGTCTCTTGCAATTTCAGCAACTGTTGTGCAAGGGCGTGTAGCTACTAAGTCAATGGGCCATTTTGTTCTAGAGGTTAGATTCAGTAGATATTGCCTTAACCACTCCTTTTATGGAAGTCTCATCAACCGAGTACAAATACTGGTTCATGGAAACTATCTCAATAAGTTCGTGAGCCTCTTCAATTGTTTTCCTCATATGTATAGAACCACCAGCAGAGTGGTCTAGAGACATCCTAGCCATGTCTGTTAGGCCGTAATAGAAGATGTCTAATTGCACCCATTCTGAAAATATGTCAGTGGGGCATTTTCGTAGCATTCTTCTATACCTCCCCCAGGTATCATGAAGAGATTCATTATTCTCTTGCTTGAAGCCTTGGATATCCAGCCTTATCTGGCTTAACATCCTTGGGGGAAAGTATTAATTCAGAAACTTGTCTACTAGCTGCTTCCATATTTTCAAGCTGGATTTGGGTTGGTTATCTAACCACCTCTTTGTTTGATCTCTTACAGCAAAGGAAAAGAGTAGCAGTCTGTAGACATCCTGATCCACTCCCTTAGTGTGTACTGTGTTAGCAATTTGTAAGAAATTTGTCAGAAACTCAATAGGCTCTTCCTGTGGAAGTATAGAGTACTGGCAGTTTTGCTGCACCAGAGTAATGAGTTGAGGGTTTAGCTCAAAATTACTTGCTCTAATGGGGGGTATACTGATACTTCTCCCATAGAAATCAGGGGTGGGTGTATAGGACTCCAAAGTTCTTCTGAACTGTTCATTCCCATTTGGGTCTATGGTGAAGGAAGGTAGAAGAATTTGAAAAAAATTGAAATTAGAATTAAAATATTTTTATTTTTATTTTATTTATTTATTTAATTTGACAAACAAGAAGGAAATTAAAAGTTAAGACAACTAATTAACTAAAAAGATTTGAAAATTTTAAAGGTAGTTTTCGAAAAAGTAGAAAGAAAAAAGTCAAACAAAAATTTTGAAATTCAATTTTAAAAAGAAAGGGAAGATTTGAAATTAAAAAAGTTTAAAATTAAAAAGAAGATAAGTTAGGTAAGTTTTAAAATTAAAAGAGGAAGATAAGATAAAGATTTTAAAAGGAAGTTAAGAAAGATAAGATTTAAAATTAAAAAGATTTTGAAAATCAAATTTGAAAAGATAGTAAAGATTTAAAAAGATTTGAATTTTAAAATTTAAAAAGAAAGATAAGATAGGAGAGAATCAAATTAAAGAAAAGATTTGAAAGGATTTAAAAAGATAAGATTTAAAATTTAAAATTTAACTTTATTAATAAGAAAATACCAAACTTAAAAATTTTTTAAATCAAGATGAGAAAAGAAACAAGATTTTCGAAAATTTGAATAAAGATAAAAGAAATATTTTTTATTTTTTCGAATTAATGAAGAAAGAGAAAAACAATTAAAAGATACCAAACTTAAAATTTTTTATATTAAAGACACTAGTTTTTCGAAAATTAGAAAGAGAAACACTAAAAGACACCAAACTTAAAAATTTTAAGATCAAACAAAGAAAAGAAACAAGAACAACTTGAATACCAAGAAGAACACTCAAGAATAATTTTTGAAAATTTAAAGAAAAGATAAACACACAAGGGACACCAAACTTAAAAGTTGACACTAGACTCAAATAAAAGACATAATTTTTGAAAATTTTTGGCAAAAGAAACCAAGAAAGTTCAAAAATTTTAACAAAAGACTCAAACACAAGACAATGAAAAGATAGATTTTGAAAAAGTTTTTGAAAATGAAAACAAAAGACACAATTAAAAGTACCTAATCTAAGCAACAAGATAGTCCAGTAGTTTGTCAAACTCGAACAATCCCTAGAAACAGTGCCAAAAACTTGGTGTACGAAATTGACTCCGCAATATTCGCACAGATAGACCGGCAAGTGCACCGGGTCGTCCAAGTAATACCTCAGGTAAGTGAGGGTCGATCCCATGGAGATTGTTGGTTTGAGCAAGAAATGGCTATCTTGTAGATCTTAGTTAGGTAGATAGAAAATATAGTTGTTGTGGAAAAACGCATAAAAACAGAATAAATAAAGTGTTACTGGATAGATGTGAAATCAATTGCTAAGAGAACGGTTGAGGCTTCGGAGATGCTTCCTCCTTCTGGATCAACTTTTCTCACTGTCTACTTCAACTTCTGATGATTCATTCCATGGCAGGCCGTAAGTGACTAACGCCAGGTCAGTGGTCATTAATCTCCTCTACTTCAGATCAAACGCCAGGTCAATGGTCATTCAATCTGAACGGGGGTAAAGCTCCTGCAATCCATTCCCCTTGGTGTTCCTACTCAAAGCACCACAGACAAGGTTGGATCTTCCGGATCAGAGAATGTTGCTTCCTTAATTCTAGCCTATACCACAAAGGCCCTAACCATCCCGTACCTCGGCTGAACTGATGTCTACAAGTCCCCAACGAAGTCATAGATTAGTCGTCTAAGAGATGTATAATCAAGCTTCTGGTTCAGTACTATCCCGTCAAGGACTCGCAAGAACCCATGTAGAATAGGGATAACAGTCAAGTTACACTCCCAATTCATTAGGATGAAGAACGAAGATACATCTTAGAATGGAATCAAGCATAGATTGAAATAGAATAGTGGTATTATTAATCCATAGGAATCAGCAGAGCTCCTAACCTTAACCTAGGAGGTTAGTGACTCATAGCTTACAGAAAAGTAATGAAAGGTTCGAATGGGCAAAAGATCAAAAGTTCTAAACAAGGGTGATTCTTGTTCTATATATACTAATTTGACAACTAAGAATTATAGAAATAATGATAAACTAGTCTTGTAGTGCGAAAATCCACTTTTCGGGCCCACTTGGTGAGTGTTTGGCTGAGATTTAGTGAAGCCATGAGTTGGTACTCTCTCTGGGGCATTGGACGCCAGCTTTGGACTCCTTTTTGGGCATTGGACGCCAGCTGCTCCCTTTTGAGCGTCCAACACCAGGAAGATGGTGAAGTGTTAGTGTTTAACACCAGTTTTGGACCTCATTACCAGAGCAAAGTATGGACTATCATATATTTCTTGAAATCCCTGGATGTTAGCTTTCCATAGCCTTTGAAAGTGTGCCATTTGAACTTCTGTAGCTCCAGAAATGCTCCTTCGAGTGCACGAAGGTCAGAATCTGACAGCATTCGCAATCGTTTCTCTGTCTCTGACTCGGACTTTTTCAAAGCTCCTCAATTTCAGTCAAAAATTACCTGAAATAATTATAAAACGCAACAACTCAAAGTAGAATCCAAAAATGTGAATTTTTCACTAAAACCTATGGAAATATAATAAAACTTAAACAAAATATAACAAAAACTATATGAAAATAATGCCAAAAAAAGCGTATAAAATATCCGCTCATCACAAGCCTATTGATCTCTTCGAACATTATCAGGAACATTGTCACTAATGCTTCTCTTCTCTTAGTTGGATCGTATAACTCATTATATTCCACAATATTTGCCTACATGTTGCCCACTTCTTTCCAATACTTTGAAGGCAATACCTATAGGCAATCTTTTCTGTGCTTGTAAAATGGAAGTAGGGTTTCAAACAAAAAAAATTACTTGAACTAATAAAAATTTTAAATAAAATAGATTTTACCTTTATGATTGTATCAAAACACTCATCCTTAAAAGACTTAGGCATGCCACCATTTTCTTGTCGTGACCACTTTTCAAAGCTAATGGGAAAGATACGTGCATTAGTTGCTAATATACCACAATAACCAGCAAGTAAACCTTGTGCTCACCATATGTCGTACCTTCTTCATCAACTTCTACAATTACATGGTCTCCCCTAGATAAGTTGCAAACATCTTTGACTTTGATCTTAGCCTTCTTCGTCATATTTGTAGAGTCTTAAGGAAAATAAAAAAAATACTTCATTAATAAAAATATTCATAAATAATACATGTATATTAACTATTTATTCATTTTTTTAAACTTCATTGCTACAATTATTCTCAAAAGTCAAATATAAAATATTAGGAGTTACAATTTTTTAAGCTAGCATAAATGATTTAATCAAGGTTCTGAAAACTGAACCGATCATTGAACCGCTATAGTTACTGGTTTACTAGTTTATAAGTTCAACCGTAGTTGAACCGAAAAAATCGTTTTATAATAATTAAAAAAATTATAATAAAACTCTAATAGAAGTTATTTTCTTCTAATAATTAAATATAACTATAGATACTTCTGACCAATTGTAACCTCTGCCTGAGAGTACACAAATTGTAACTTCGGTAAGATATGTAACTGGCACTTTTGTTGAGCATATTATTCAACAAGTCTTCATGATTTCTTCGACCATTACATGTCGAATTTCAACCAAGTTGCTCCCCATTAGTGCATGGCCAATTTTACATACATATAGAAGAAGCTTCATTATAAAGTGTGTTCAAGAACATGTGCAGAGCAATCGCACAAAAATCTATCTTTTTAATATACGCATGATAAATACAAGATTATGACCTTAAATTTGACTTCCATCCAGATAACATGATATAAGCAGACCTGGACTTGCAAAATTAACATTATATAACCTAGCTATGTTTGTTTTATAAATACGATTACACAGATATATGATATTTTAAAATAAACCAAACAAACACGCGTTCCAGAAATTACAACTCAGGAAAAATTCTAAAACTTTGAAGCATACTACTGATAAATTATTTCCACTCCTAATGATCAAAACCACTTTGATTATTCAAAGAACTATTCAGCAGCAACACACAATGGTTAATGCAGAATGCCTTCACATATGGTGAAAACATAACAATTATTCCCCAGAACAATGGCTCGTTGATTTTTAGAACATACTTTCCTTACTAGATGAAGTCAAAGTTAATACTGCAATGATGCATTATAACTCATAAAAGATTATAGGAAATGACATATCTGGAATTTCACCACCAATACAAACAGTTTGTGTTTCATAATTTACTGATCATAGAGTAGAAGATATCATTCTTATTTGATTTTCCATGTCAACATTTTCATTCATATATTCACCAAGAAATTAAATAAAATACAACAGATAAAAGGAGGGGGTTGGAGGGGGAAAAATAGCAAAATTCATAGATTAATTAAGAATAATTATTCAAAAATTATTCGACCTATTATTTAACCTAGTATTCACAAATTAATTAACAATTATTCAACCCATAACAAGTTCACATATTATTCAACAATAATTATTCAACAATTATTGTTAAAAAAAACCTAGAAGCTAGAAGCAATAAAGCATAAAATAGAGCTAGCGACGGAGGCAGGAATAGAGCTTGCAACGGAGGAACAGAGATGGCACCGATGACGGTGGAAGAGAGCTTCGTGATGGAGGCAGGAGGCAGGCCTGGCGACTGTGCTTCCATTGCTGAGAGTCTGAGACGTTAGCTGCACGAGCAGGAGTGAGGGACCGAGTGAGCTTCGAAGCTCCAACTTGCGACGGCGTCAAGACCAGTTCAGCGGCTGAACGAAAGGGAGGGACTGAGCTCACTGGAGTTGAGAGGAATGACCAGCTCGAGGGTCTTGGGAGGGACGAGGGATAGAGTGTGTGCTGCTGCTGCTGCTGCGCTGTTGGAGACATGGAGTGTGTTAGGGTTGGTAAGGGTTGGGAGGGTTACTGGTTAGGGATTATAATGATAAAGGGCTGCGTTTTGGTGTGTTTTGGGCAAAATAAGAAAACTGATCAGGTTCCGATTTGGTTCGACCTACCGGTTATCGGACGGTTTAATGGTTCAACTCCGGTGTTTAATTTTTGCGGTTTTGGCATCTAACCGAACTGTAATTCTCATCGGTTTGTGGTTTAACCGATTCGATCGATTGGTTTGAACCGATTTTCAGAACATTGATTATAATCAGAACATGTTCAACCTAATAGCATAAATGATTTAAACTACCCTTTAATCACATTAATTAATTATACAATATAAATTAATACCAATTATCTCTACATTCTAAGCAGATGAAGACTCTTAGTTAAAACAATGTGTGGCTCCATCAGATGAAATTGAATTTGCAGTGGCTTGAGAAGGAGCCTCAATAGCCTCTACACTATTGGTATCTTCAAATGTTGCTGGTGCTTGAGGTTAAAGTGAACGAGAAGCATTGTTGTTTTCCCTCTCATCTACAAACTTCAATGAATTTTTTATGCATTTACCCCTTGACATGATTGTGTAATACCCAGTCTAACTGAAATTAATTAAATAATAAGTTAAATAGGACCGAATATGATTGGAAGATTTGGCAATTGGAATTTGATAATTTAAATATGATATTTGGATTCAGTGAATTTTTCCGAGTCGAAAAACATAGTTTTCTGCGTAAAAGCGCACAGTAAAATTTTGACCGGCAGTACCAGCTAAGATCTGTCTGGTACTACAGCTGAGGAAATTGATTATGAGTAAATAAGATTAAGAAATGAGGAATTATAATTAGGGGAGGTAGAAATTTTTAAAGTGCGATTTAGAGCGCTAATCTTAAAGGGTTTTGGCCCAAAATTGGGCCAACGGACAAAAATAAGTAAACCGGGCCTAAGTGGGTCCAAGACCCAACATATATAAACATTAGTTGTGAGCATTTCAGCTCATTTTACTCTAAAAGGAAGGGTTGGGGCACTGATTTGGGAAGAGAGAAGAGAAGAGAGAAAACCTAACTCTCTTTGATCTTCAAACCACCATAACTTGAGTTACGGAGCTCCGATTGACGAGCCGTTTACGGCCACGCGTCGCTCTTCTCATCCTCTATAATTCTATCTAAGTTTTGTGGTGAGTATTCCATTTATCTCTGCCCAGTTTTCGAAATTCCCCACTGTTACACGTTTTTGGGTAGTTAGTGTTAAAATCTTGTGATTTTGGGTGTTTAGGGATACTCCAACATGGATTCTAAGCGGGTTCTATCCCTACTTCATATGGGCTGAGGTAAGAAGTACTCAAACCCTTGTGATTTGTCATTTTTATGAGCCCTAGGTTGATGTATGTATGTGATATTGGTTATGTTAGTGTATTTGGTGATGTTGGTGCACAATTGGGAGATTGGTATT